>NC_079166.1:11315211-11420211 GCF_947568905.1 Ostrea edulis
ACTCTTCATGTGGATGGGCAGTATATTTAGGTATGTCGTGTAAAATCCTTTCATTTACGTGAGACACTGGAAAGTTCTCCATCTTTGTTTGAATTTCTAACCTACAGAGTTAGACATGAACTCTGTCAACAAAAAGCAACAAGGATGAAGTGTAGGCTTAAATTAGAATTTCATGTTTTAGTTACATTGAATGGCCTCAGTCCACTTTTATAAGATTGTTTGCCTTCTCCCGACCCAGCATTTAAAATATACACTGTAGATAGGTAGGAAGGCATTTATTTTTTTTTAATTATAACAATTTTTTTTACACAGCATTGTTTTGCTGGCACATGGCTTGTTGTTAACATCATCCATTTTGAATTAAATGATGGTTACAAAGATGCCTCTCATGATATAGTTTCATATATAAGTAAGAGTTTTAATGTTCAAGTAGTTTCAGATTTAAAATCAAAAGTAGTGTTGATGAGATGAGAAAATTCCAGAATGTTAAATAAAATTTTGTTTCTCAAAGGCTAAATAAAGTTTTCAGATTGACCTGATTAAATTAGTATGGGGCGATTCTGTGAACTACAGGGCTCGAAATTAACATAAAAAGTTAGTTTCAAGCCCTGAGCTGACCTTGTAGGTATTTAGCAATTTAATAGGGGTTATTCCTTTAATCAACAAAATAGTATGGCTTTCAATTTTATAATTCTGAACATGGCACTCGCCGTGTGAACATTAATCTGAAACTGAATCACTATTGATTCTGATTATTTAGATAAGATTGAATATTGTAAATCACGGTAGAGCTATGTACGGTAAGAGAAAAAGGAATTGAGAATAGGTTCCGCATTTGAATCCATGATTTTTAAAATTTGTTGCTCAAGAATTAGTCAGAATTGTGATATCTTTTTCACAGCTGTTGGTCGATGCCGTATTTAGTCAGAATTGTGATATCTATTTCACAGCTGCTGATCGATGCCGTATTTAGTCAGAATTGTGATATCTATTTCACAGCTGTTGGTCGATGCTGTATTGTTTGGGGTGATACCTGTTGTTTACGAATATGAAGGGACAACAGCAGAAGCCCTGATGATGAAATTGGAGAAAGTCCTTGCAGGTCGCACAGCGAGGTAGGATTTCTCCCGGTTCTGAAAAATTTGAATTTCTCCTAAAGTATAATAAGATGTGGAAGACGTTTCAAAGAAATCACAAAATGTGCAGTGAATGAAAGAGTACATGTATTCGGCACAATTAAGCACAATTCAAACAGTCAACATACTAACTGGTAGTAAGTTAATCAAACCTTTGGGCTAGTATATGTTTCCAAAGTTGTCACGGTATGCTAACTGCCAAGCACTAACCATTAATATTGATAAGTCACATGAGGATCGATCCACCTTAATACTGACTGTCGAGCACTAACCATTAGTGGAGATTTGATTTTTGTGATTTTTCTGGGATTTGGACATACCCACAATTTCAAATCTTCCGTGCACAAGAGAAACCGAAGTTTAGCATGGTATGTCTCAAAACTTTAAGATAGGTTAAGTCTGTGAAAAGCCAGCTGTTTCCAAATCCAAAATCATGATATGAAAACTATTGATTATAGGAATGTTTGAATGGTAACATCAACCTCCAACTGGAGGTGTAAAATCCCTGTAGGGACTCAAAGGTAGCTCACTACACTGAAGCTTACACTCTTTATGACACTACGTTAGAAGATGGCAATTTAAGTGTTTTGTCAAATTATTTGTATCGATTGACTTGTTTGTCTATCGTTGTAGTTAGTGCTTAAAGCATTGGACTGGTGATCCGCAGATCCAGAGTTCAAAACCACTACAGTCTTTTGTCCATATGTGTTGAAATATACTTTTGAAAATCATGTTTTTATCCAAATTTGCATATTTTCTGCCATTTAGACATATATACTTATTATATATCATCATCATATCTTTTATGATTAAATCAATTCGTACTGATTTGAGAAAGTATTTCAGGGTTTAGCGAGCCACCTTAACATACCCATATAATCAGAATAAATTCTTTTTTGAATGAATGAGCTGCATTGTTATTCTATGCTGTCTCATTTAATTACATTTATTATTTTGGGGATGGCGTGGTAAGCACACTTTATTGTGTAAACACACATTACAGGAGTATTGGGCTGTTCTGTCACTCACAAGAACCCGGGGAGCTACGATTGGCTCATGGCTGTACTGTTACTATGGAGACACTGAATAGAGCCGATGTCGTGGATTTCTTCACCAAAATTTGCAGGCGACACATTCTTCCTTCTGACCAAGGTGGACAGTTCGATATATTTGTGCCACTTGCAGCTTGCGGTTAGTATTTTCTCCATCTGTACGAAGTCAATTATATATATATATATATGTATATATATATATATATATATATAATATACACACACAGAGAGCTGCCAACCCTCACGATTTTGGCGTAAGGCTTACGATTTCAGGGCCAAAAATATGCCTTACGATTTCACTGTACATCTTCCGATTTTCGCTTATTTGACATTTCGAAAATTTTAGAGCTGTCCGTCATTAGTTTTTACTTTTATAATAAACAAGCTATAGTCGTTACTACGTTTGTTTGCATAGTCTATATCTATACAGAGTCTCGATCATTTTAATGCTTTGAAATAAACATTATGGCAGCTGCTACTAAACGTAAAGCATGTGTTGATGGAAATAACAACAATACTCCCCCAAAGAAGAAAACCTAATGGAGCTAGAAATTCAAAAAACAATATGCAAGTACACTGTAAACATCTACATGTGTATTCGTTTCAAAGTCAGAAAGGGGGAGTTTGTAATATGTATACGGTATGACTGTTGGACCGATTGAAGCATGTAATGGTCATTGGAGTGTCCCAAGTGGTAATCATAATTCCGTTAAGTACGGTAGATTATGATTCGTTTAAAAATATATTTTTTTAATGAAATTTTCCTTGCGCTAAAAACCCATTAACATCTCAATATTAAAGGGGTTTATATGGGGACAACAGTTTTACAGGATCCACCTATTCATTGAACGTGGGAAATAAAACGCAAGGCGACGTCAACTGTGCATTGTGACGTCACATTTAGCTTCGACTTTTTTCTCTTTTTCAAAGCAAACAATTATAAAGCACAATAATACATTCCGTATGCAATGAAAAAGGCCATTATAAAACTAAATAAAATTAACCAATAAATTCAAAATGGTTAAAAAGTAACGGTAATTATATCGTATATTCTTACAATCTCTCACCAGAGGGCGTATTACGCTGCGCTACAACACCTCTGTCAACGTCTAAATGTCAAGATTCTTGGTAAAACTTACCTATACCTATAGCATCATGGATAATAATTTTATAAGTTTAAGTTTTATGCTTTAAATCTTAAAGTAGGTTCACAAAAACAACGAATTCCATGATTATACTAGTATTATTGAATGAATGAATGAATATTTATATAAACCTTCTAATTCACTCAGGTGTCTCATATTTACCATCTTCTGATTTTAAAAAATTCAGAGAAGTGTTTGATTTGCTCAGATATTATCATTACAGTTCGATATGCTAAGTTAGTTTTTGTACATTTTGATATAACTTTTTAGACATTGACAGAGGTATTAGTGGAGCGTAGCGAAAACGATAACTCTGGATAGAGATTGATATTCTTATTCAAGGAAAATCATGAACTCGTTCATCTATTTAGTCTTATTACGGTTTTATATATAATTATTTGCTAAGACTTGTTATAATGATAATTATACTATTCATTTTTAACAAACTGAGTGTTTAAATTACAAATGTACGTCAGAGTCTTCTATTATTGGCATTCAAAATAAAACACGAATAACTGTTGAAGCAGGTAATGAAAAAATAAATGGTGGAGCCCATATGGATCACGAAAATTTCAGTGAACGTATATAGAGATTATCTCTTTTTCTTTTGCTGAATTTGACTTTTTTCTTTTACATACGTGTTACCTTTAGAGCCTTGCTTCGCGGACGGGCCTTTGGCCCGTCCGAGCTTTGCTCGGTATAAGTGTACAATCTGTTTGACAAACTGAAAATGACATAAAAAAGAATTGCCCGAATAACTGATTCAGTAACTAAAATTATTTTTTTTGAAAATTCTCAGAATAACTGACACAGTAACTGTAAAATTATATATTATATTACTAATGTAACAATATTTTTTACACAAGTTTTAGAAAGTAAAATCAATAAAAGATGTAATTGATCTTTTGCAGTTGTAAAATGCATAACAATTAGTATGTCTAATTTCATTAAATTTGGATTTGAAATGTGCCTAAAATTGCTCAGGTTACATATTTATTCAGAAAAGATCTCCAGCGGCCTAGGCGCCCCCCTGACCCCCGCCTTACTATTTTCCATTTTATAGTGTTGGCAGCTCTGTATATATATATATGTGTGAATACACATTGAGTTATTCATAGGTATATGAATACACATTGCTTTTGATTAAATGTGGAGTCAGATTTATGATGATTAGAACAATGCCTGACCTGATATCACCCTATAGCAGTGGTGTTGATCAGGATATGACTAATTAATCTTCTCTCTGAAAAAATGACTCCATTTTGTTTTGTTGTTTTTCTTGTCAGAACTATCGAGACAAATGTTTGTGTGCCTATGTAATGAGGAGCATTGATATTGAGATTGTTGTGTTGTAGAACCAGGACTGGAGATTGTTGTACAGCTCAGCATCAGGACAGAGCTTCAGTTTTCATCTCCTACTGGCATTATAGGCAATTACAATCATGGTGTGTATAAAGTACCATTGTACGGTAGGATAGTAGGAAGGCCGGATAAATAAGCTAAATTTTTGTATTACATTTGCCTCGAATAATGGTTTTTGAAAACTACATGAAATTTTGCAGCAAAGATTACCTATGACCACATGTTATTGCATTACCTCATTTCAGTTTGTTTTCATGAGGTGAAGAAACACATCTTAAAGTCACGTCATATTCTTTTTAAAGAAATTTTTTTATTAAAAAAGAATTATAGGTATTATCTAAAATTGTTAGAAGTTTTTACTGCATTACATCAAAGTTTTAAAGTGTTTACTTCAGTAAATGAAAGTATCAAATTAAGTGGATTAAAGTATCAAAGATTTACATTACAGAATCAGTATTTTACAACAGCAAACTAGTATATGTTTAGTTAGGCTTTAGTCAAAATTTTAGTCCTAATACTTTTACAATAACTCCGATTTTTTTCTCCATTTTTCATGTTTCTTTCTTTTTAAAGTCAACTCTGATTGGCTGATTCCATACAAGGAGGGTAGACCTGCAAAAACTCTTCAGCCTCCACATGTTTATTTCTGTCCTAGTAAGCTGGATGTGTGGTCAAATGTGGCTGACCAAGCAATGGAGGCATTATCATCCTGTAAACTACACATCGGACAATTCCTGGAGAAAACTCATAGGGACATTGTATCTCAGCTGACCGGTAAGTCGTCATTGTTCGGTCAACATTTCCCCTTGGGTGACGAACTTTTGGAGGTTTCAAGGTTAACAGAGAAAGGTGGAGATAAGTACAACAGAAAATGAAGTCCAGGTCCCTGGTTACAATCCCGTGGGATCTAGGTCCTTGCTTGTCGTAAGAGGCGACTAAATGGGGTCGTTCTTCGGATGAGACCGCAAAAACCGAGGTCCCGTGTCACAGCACGATAAAGATCCCTCCCTCCTCGAAGGTCGTAAGCGCAGAGCATAGGCTGAAATTTTGCAGCCCTTCACCGGCAGTGGTGACGTTTCCATATGAGTGAAATATTCTCGAGAGAGACATTAAACAATATTCAATTAATCATTCAATCCTGGTTACAAGTCAGAAACAAAATCTACGTACAGTCCTTACAATTTGATTGTTATCATGCGAAAACAACAAGTACACTTTTCTCCCAGATAAGAACAACTTAATAACATGATGTATATAGATTACTTGACACTTTTACATTAGATACTGCTCTTTCTTCAACTTGAGTTTCTTGTACTATCAAATTCACTAAAGGCACAATACTTGTTCAATGTCTTTTGCGAATTTCATAAATTAAAGAATGGGAGTTGGAAAAAAAAAATGTTTATAACAAGCCAGTAAAATTTGGGGAGTGTTTTCCTTACAATGAAGTTTCTAGACTGTTGTGTGAGGTTAAAGGTCGAATTATATTTGCGATGACGTTAACAAAATAAAAGCATTGTCTGGAAGTGATGAAACATGTAGCTGTGTGGAAAGAAGTAAACACCTGTCGCACGCAAAATAAACATCATTAATGAACAAACACAAACTTCTGTCAAACACACACCTTGCACAATTAGTCTTCTGTACAAATGTCTGCAACTGTACGAACTAACATTTTGATTGTCTCTGGTCACAGGTCAGTTGGTGTTTGATGTCCTTGGACAGACGGAGATCCAGGGGGTAAAGAATGTAACCAACACTCTGTCAGAGGCCCTGGTTCAGCTCGGGAAACAGGAAAATGACGTTAGTATTGGACCTCATTGTGGCCTTATAGTTATCTGAAGAACGTAAACCCATCTTGATATGGCAAAATTACCTCCCAACTCAGACTGAAACATTAAACAGTCAATCTGAGCCTTCAAGTGAGGTTTTCTGATCGAAATTTGTCTGTTGTCCGTCGTCGTTGTTATCGTCGTAAACTTTTCATATTTTAATCTTCTCCAAAACCACTGGGCCACTTTCAACCAAACTAGGCAAAAAGCATCCTTGGGTGAAGAGGATTCAAGTTTTTTTTTAAATGAAGGGTCATGCTCCCTTCAAAGGGGAGATAATAAAATGCAAAAATAGGGTGGGGTCATTTAAAAATCTTTTTTTCAAGATCCACTGGGCCAGAAGAGCTGAAATTCATATGAAAGCTTCCTGACATAGTGCATTTTCAAGTTTGTAAAAAGCATGGCCCCCAGGGGTAGGTTGGGGCCACAATAGTGATCGAAGTATTACATGCAAATATGTAGGGGAAATCATTAAATATAGGCCAATGTAACTCAGGTGAGCGATGTAACCTGGGCCTCTTGTTTCGTGTATATTTTGATAGCTTGCTTTAAGTGTTCTTTAAATATTCATGTTTTTATGTTCAATCAAGATGTTTTTATTGTAAATAAAGGTAAAGTTGATTAAAAAATATCTGACCTGGATTGATAATCAAATACTAGGCATGCATGTATTTTTTCTCTACAATTAATTAATGAGAGTGGGTTTGTTTTAGGTTAACGCCCTAGAATTCCTTGGACAGTATCTGTTAGAGAAATCGGGTGTAGATGATCTGGCCTTCACGAGCTCACTGGAAAAGGTATAGGTTTCTTTATCTTATGTGATTTTCTAAAGAAGACTCCCTGTAATGTGTTTTTGTGGAGAGGTATGAGGTACAGCCAAATCTGTGTTCAGAGTATGCGGTTTGTGGGAATAAACAGTGTGAGAAAACAATAAATAAGGGTCAGAATGACCAATGAAACAGATTTCACAGATATTAGATTAGGCAGTTTTTACTGTATACACAGGTGTCAGATTAGGCAGTTTTTACTGTATATACAGGTGTCAGATTAGGCAGTTTTTACTATATACACAGGTGTCAGATTAGGCAGTTTTCACTATATACACAGATGTCAGATTAGGCAGTTTTTACTGTATATACAGATGTCAGATTAGGTAGTTTTTACTGTATACACAGGTGTCAGATTAGGCAGTTTTTACCATATACAGAGGTGTCAAATTAGGCAGTTTTTACTGTATACACAGGTGTCAGATTAGGCAGTTTTTACTGTATACACAGATGTCAGATTAGGCAGTTTTTACTATATACACAGATGTCAGATTAGGCAGTTTTTACTATATACACTGGTGTCAGAGTAGACAGTTTTTACTATATACACAGATGTCATAGTAGGCAGTTTTCACTATATACACTGGTGTCAGAGTAGACAGTTTTTACTATATACACAGATGTCATAGTAGGCAGTTTTCACTATATACACAGATGTCAGATTAGGCAGTTTTTACTATATACACTGGTGTCAGAGTAGACAGTTTTTACTATATACACAGATGTCATAGTAGGCAGTTTTCACTATATACACAGATGTCAGATTAGGCAGTTTTTACTGGATACACAGATGTCAGATTAGGCAGTGTTTACTATATACACAGGTGTCAGAGTAGCCAGTTTTTACTGTATACACAGGTGTCAGATTAGGCAGTTTTTACTGTATGTACACAGGTGTCAGAGTAGGCAGTTTTTACTGTTTATCATCGCATCATTTCAAAAACTGAAAGACATAACGTAAATGAATGCCACATGATGTCACAATGCAAAATAACAACAGAGTTCTTGAAAAGTGTCGGTAATGTCGGATTATCCGATAAAAGTAGTAAATGTCCGACACGAGTTACTTAATTGTCGGTCCTGATGGCCGATATAAGATCGGGATCGAAGTCCGTTTTTTACCGGGAAAAATGGCGGCCATATGGCCCATAAATTTTCAAACCGATGCTAAATCCGGCAACACATTGAAACGTAAACGTGAGGAATCAGTTGTGAGGAACTACGAGGAGAAGAGAAACCGATTGTATCTCCGCCTGGCAATCTGGGAGACAATGGCTTTTGTTTGCAGCGTTTTTACCTACTGCTTGATGACACAATCTGCTCAAAGTCGAAACTGACGAAAGACCTACTACACTCGGGCTTAAGTGAGAGAAAAAGTAGTTACAACGATTGCAGAGGAAGTTGAGAAAGAAGTTGAGAGGAATATACAGGATAGAGAGAAAAATGGAGGATGAGAGAAAAGTGGAGGATGAGAGAGAAATAGAGCAAGAAAGTCACTCGGATAGTGAAAGTGAGGAAGATCCATTCAGAGTGTAAGGAAGATGAGAAAGGGTATGAAAAGATAATTTATAAACTTATAGCTGAGATGGAGATTGAATACAATTACACATGTAGTTGATTTTAAATAAAATATCAGAAAACCTCAAAAGCGATGCATTTTTATCTGGACTGACAAAATTTTGTTTGGGCTGACACTATTTCTAACAGTGTCAGACCAAATGTCTGACACTTCAAAAGAAATTTCAAGAACTCTGTAACAATCATGGTGACATCACTATACCAAACTAAACTATAATGTTAACATTACAATGCCAGTGAAACGACTGGATTCAAGAGAGCGGCCATGGTTCTTCGGTTTTCACAGTTATCAAATTTAACAATAACATAGAAGAGTAAAGATGAGACCATAGTCATATTTGCTTTTGCTTGTTATGATAATGCTGAAATGGACATTGGACTTATGTACACATCATCAAGTCAAATCTCATAGTATATGACTGATGTAGCCTTCCATGATTGCTGAAATTTAGATACTGTAGACCCTAAGAATGTTTTACATGTATTTTACAGTCCCTTGTGCCAGCTGATCACAGTGAGGATGAAGATGAGGAGGTGACCAGAATCAATGGTCACGGTCGAACAGAAGATCAGGAGGAGGTCAAGGCTGACTGGGGAGGTGAGATCAGAAACATTGACGTTGGTGTTTTGTTGATTGCCAGCAATTTTACAACCTCTGGAGAACGAAAATATGAAATTGGGCTTTTCTGCCATTTATTTTTTTCATAAAATTCTTAAGTGTTATAGCAACCCCCTGAATTAAGTGACCATCTTTCATTCGTGATTGAGTTTTAATCTATATAAAGTGACTGTAAGAAGCGACAATTGACCAAATTTTCCATCCCAAAAGTTTGAATGAGACTGTTTTAGTGACTTTGAGGGGGTCAGCCTGAACATGATAAACATCATTTACGTCTAATCTGAACTAATTAACCTATCAGGAGGTGTGTTTGCTTACATCTTGCAGTGAAAAACAATGCCTGGGGTGCTACTATTAGTCCAGAAACTACCAGTCCTCATTAAGGATAGAATTTCACTTCTTTGTAGTTATTAAAGGGACTGGTTCATGATTTTCCTCCAAATTTTGGTTTTCACTTTAAATAATCAAAAGCTACAGTCTAATATGTTTTAGAAGGTTTCACAAAAAATAATAAACTAGAATTAAGTTCTAAGATATCATATGGTTGATCCATTTGTTACGTTAAATGAAAAGTATTGAATTGTATGGGTGGTGGTGGCAGGGGAGAATCTAATTGTATGGGTGGTGGTAGCAGAGGAAAATTTAATTGTTTGGGTGGCTGTATTAAAAATAAAGTGCCTTCCCTCCCCCCATATTTTTTTTGCAGGAATAGCCCTTACATATTTTAATCAAGGAACTATGATTTTCATGAAATGTGTATACATATTCTAGAATTAAAATTAACCCTTCTAAATCAAGGAGCCAAACAGGCTACCGACCCTGCAGATTTCACTGGTCCTCTTGTTATTGACTAGTCTGCGTATATATCTGGAGAAAACGCCACATGTTAATAACAGGAAATGAATTATGCTGTGTAAATGTTGGAACCCAAACGTACCATTTAAAATTCCATGATTTATTAACTTGCCAGGTTATGTCTAAATGGTAAATGTAAATATCTGCAACATTGTCATTTTCAATCATATGATTCAGAAATCAATACATAACAAACCAAAAATATGATCTTAAAGGACACAACGCATGTTTCTAAACTTTTTCATTTTTTCAGCAAAATCAATTCTTTTCATGCCTAAAACTACTTTAAATGTGTTTTACATGAAATATTTTGTGTAGTTTTCGAGTTTGAAAGCGATGAAATTCAAATCTTGTGATATGGATATTCACTTTCGCTATTTTACGCGCCATTATGTGTGACGTCATATATGCGCCCTTGGGTTTGAAAACATCTATTAGCTGTTTCATAAACAGATTAGATTTAATCGACAAAAAACCAATTATCACATTAATGGCTTGTAAATAATATTGCATTAAGATGTTTAATGCCATGCTCGGGTGTACTAATTGTCGGTAGAAAGGATTTAGACTGAGTATCTTTCATTTTTGGAAGGAAGGTCCGAGAATATGTCGGGGATAATATTTTTGTTGGAGCAAGAACTTTACCTTAAAAACAAACACCCAGTCACCTTTTCAAAACCCGCTTGGACAGAGACCCTGATAAACTGCGAGAAAATGGATATATCAAAGCTATAAGCACTACTGGTAGGCCTACAGCATACATTCTGTTTCAATGGTCTTCAAATTCAATACACACTTGGATCAACTGACCTTAACCTTGTAACAACATAAATACAATGTAACTTGTGCTATCAGTTTCTACCAACTGGTAGATTTACAAAAATTTTAATGATACAAAATCATTTTTGATTATATAAGTAATATAATATTGTATTTCCTAACTTTAAATTGAATTATAAAATTATTTCCTCATTGAACTCGTAAAATCTTTCAAGAGTGTGTCAGTATAACGCCGTGCTCCCACTTCCTAACGACGTGCTGATCAAAATTCACAAATGATAATAAGATTGCTTTATCAAAATAAAATAATGTGATTTCCACTTTAAATTTGATAAGTTTTATTGATTTTTTCCCCCCTTCTTTCCAAAATGCGTCCGTGACAGTAGCTTGGCCTAGCATAGGGCCTAGTTGTCAACAATGTTATGCAATATAATTCGTCTAATCCAAAAATATATAATAATTGCACTGTTTATTTTAGAAAAACTGCGCCAATTATAGATGTATAAAGGACTAACATTACCAAACAATTTGTAGACAGCGACCCATATAAACATTATTTACTTGCAATACTGCCAATTTCATACTCGCTTTCCTCGCTATATTTGGCCATTATTTGGGTATTTACATTGCTATTTGTAGGCACTGATGACGAAAACATAAAACTCTTGAAATTTGTCAACATCGATTTAAATGTTGCCCATGGTGAATAAATTAGGCCCCTAAAACCTGAGTTTTTAATAATATTTCACAGTACTTTCACAATCCGAAGGGCGCATGTGACGTCACTGTACCACGTGACTACCTACCTAAATAACTAGACTTTATTGAAATCGGGGCTTAGATTTAAGTCTGTATTGTGGTTAATTATCGCAAAATTTCGGCGAACGAACTATTAGAATTAAATACTCTAAGCATAAAGAAGACAAAATGCATGTAATTTTGTATAATTTGAAAACATGATATGTGTCCTTTAATGAGAATAAGCTTTCTGTTCAAGGATTATTAGTGCAGGTGCATACATGCCAACTTTTAAAAATCCCCATGGGGGATTTTGCGAGCGACGACCTTTTTTCAAAGCTCAAAATTCACGACATTTTAGCATGAAAATAAATATTTGTCCTTTCAAATAAAATATCAATCAAATCATTGTTAATGTATCATATATTAACACATCAAATGTGTTTGACCATTAACTATATAAAAAAAACTTTGAAAGATATACATTAATATTTTATTAAAATCATCTATTCAGCAAAAAATCTTCTCCAACAAGTCACATACATAATATAAAATAATATTTAAGGTTGCATCCTTTTACACCATACAATAAACATTGGCCGGTCTATATATCAAAATTTAAATTAAAGCACATGCATTTAGGTACGACTGCAAAGGCGATCTTGCTTGTCTGTAAACATGGGCTTGCAGAGACTGGTGGAATAATCTGCATTGTAACCAAAAAAGGAGTGATCTGCCCTGCTATGAAGTTTGCGAACAAAACCTTTGCACCCATGACATCTGAAATAATTACCAGGAAAAAAAAAAACCACATCAAAATATTCCGTTTTACTTGTAAATTAAGGCTACTTGCTAAATAAAAAATTCAGTACAGACTTGTGCGAATTATGCATCACGAAGTATATTCAATGAATACTACACTATATAGACTATATAATACATCGCTATAGACGGATAGATTTGGATAGCCTATATTATTATAGTTGGAAAAAATATATACTTGACGTACCTTATTGCAAATTTTGGATGCTGTCAGCGAGAGGCGGAATGTCCGATTGTTTGGTGGTGACACTAGCATCGTTGTCATTCACGTTTGTGTAAAGGATAGGTCAATTTGAAATCCGTCTTCCCAATTAATTACTACCAAAACATGCCAATAAACACCCCGACACAGGCAGACCAACCCGACACCATGCGACACAGGTAAACAGCAATGGCTGACTATTGTCCCGATTTCTGATTGGCCAGTTCAGAAATGACGCGGGATTTCCAATTCTGGTCACGAGATTTCACGATTATCCCGCTTTCAATCGTGAAATCGGAAATTTTGGTTGGAAAAAATTTCAAATCGGGATTTTAGGGTAATTTTGCTTTCCCGATCGGGAAAGCGGGACCGGAGGGTAAAATCGGGAAGATCCCGCCTAAATCGGGAAAGTTGGCATGTATGCAGGTGATCTGCATTAAAAGAATTGATGATTAATTTCATTCATGATTTTAATTGTTATTATACCTCATTACATTCTAAGAAGTAAAAAAAATAATTAAGAATTGAAGTATAAACTTATTACGCATGCAATCACGTATACTGTATTGTGTGCTCTGTGAAACATCGCTTTTATAAGCCTTCATTTTGCATGTTGAATGTCTATCAAATCTGGTGGTAAGGATATGATCAGTCATATATCATAAGCTAGGTCATACAAATATTAATAAGATTTTCCCATGGATACATGGAAGCATCTGATTGTTGACAGCTCTGATTCAATCTTATCTCATTCAGCACTCTATATTATAAATCTCTCACTTTCTCTCTGTGCTTGCTTGCTGCAGACACTGAACCAGAGGATCAAGAGATAGAAAGTTACTACACACAACACCATGATCATGATTTCAATGGTAAAAATAGCTGTCATCATCAGGGATTGTATCAAAAGTTTAAATACTATGCTTTGACATTCAATCCCGAATTTACATGAATTTCATTTAAATTGGCCCTATACTATTTGATATGTCCAATTGCCAAGTATTGATATATTTTGAATCATGGAACATTTTGGTACAGTGAATCAATTAATCTTTTGATACAGTCCCTAAATTCATTTCAATGTACAGCTTTGCATGATACACTGTATATACATAGTACTATAGAATCTGTATTCCTGGTAGAAATTTAGTATACTGTCTTGGAATTCTTGAGTACCCCTTTCCCATGAAATTTAAATCACATTGAAATATACAATATGTATGTTTCAATATACAGAAACCATATCCTTAAAATTAATCCCAACAAAACTGTAAAGTCTCGACAAGCCCAGAAAATGGGCCCCCATGAATTTAGACAATTACACAGTAACCCTGCAGACAGATGTCAGCAGATTATAAAGAATCAGCATTTCCTCTGTGTACATGTGTCTGCCCATTTCCTGGTCTGACTATGACATTGTGTCTGCCCATTTCCCGGTCTGGCTATGACATTGTGTCTGCCCATTTCCTGCTCAGGTTATGACATTGTGTCTGCCCATTTCCTGCTTTGACTATGACATTGTGTCTGCCCATTTCCTGGTCTGGCTATGACATTGTGTCTGCCCATTTCCTGGTCTGACTATGACATTGTGTCTGCCCATTTCCTGGTCTCTATATGACATTTGTAATGCTTGACTATGTTTATCTGCACTCCAAGCCAGGGTCATTTGCTGTTTTAAAAAAAAATTCCAGACGGTAACTTCAATATGTTAAGGTTTTAGGAGGGATCTTCGACATGAAGGTAGATAACTACCTGACCTTCAGTCAAGGTCATATAGATCAGTACCAGTGGTCTTTCTCCAAAAAATCTTACAACTTTGATCAAAATTTATAAACACTAATTTCTTTATTTCCCGTCTCTTTCAGATTTTTTGAATTACTTTATAAAGTGCAGCTGCACGGTTGATATAACTTGTATACTTACTCATTACCTTATCATGTGTATTTTATTGAAAGGCAGGAAGAAATTTTTTTTATGATGGCCATAAAATATTTAAGTAAAGAACACAGGACAATAGCACGAGGCCCCCAAAATTGAATTCCAAAGACATCAATTTTTTGTTTCTTACACAGATTTATATTCTGATAATAACTTTTATAACAGTTTTATTTCAAAGGCTTAGAGCAAGGTCATTTAGGAAAGGTCGAAGAGTAAGGCTTTGATTCTATTGAAGTGTGCTTGGTGTGAAGTATAATTTTGTTAGGACTTCTGTAATCATGTTTCTGTATGTATGTATGTATATGTGTATCTCCACTATCATAAGGCTGTTCTATTTTATATGCTTTATCTGTATACTATATACATGTATCTGCATGTGCATTGAACAGTTTTGAAAACTATATTACTCTGCATTATAATCTTTTACAAACTTCATCGTTAACCTATACATGTGGTAGGTTAGTGTAGTATAAATCAGTTTGTTGTATGTACAAGAGGAAATTTTAATTTTGCCTGATTCCATTTTGCCTTTTACCTGCATGTACCAGTATATGATCATCCCTGCTTTGATTTCCTCCAATGATGCTGTGCTTACACGCATTATTTAGACTTATAGTCATACAGTTAATCTACACAGGCCTGCCAAACGTCTGAGTACCCATGATGCTGTGCTTACATGTGTTATTTAGACTTTTAGTCATACAGTTAATTTACACAGGCCTGCCAAAGGTCCCCATGATGGAGAAAGGCTTGGAACTCCTAATACAGCTGGGAGATACTCAGTATAGGAATTCTGAAATAATTTGACAATGTACTTACCCTGTTAGAATTACACGCAGTGTGTTATTTCTATATACAAAGATCAAATTATTGGCTGGTTAATTTTCACAGTAGTAGTGAATGGTAGTGGAAATGTAGGGTTGCAGTGATGAATTAAACTGGTGTTACCGTGTACTGATTGATAAACTCTGTGTACAGAATATACAAACATAAAATGTTATGTAGATTAGATTCTTTAAGTGAAACGACTTTTAATATGTATAATCATGTTAAAAAATCATTATGTTTCTATACATCAGTATTGAAGTATATAAATGCAAAAGAGCATAATTTTTTTGAACATCTTTGTAAATTAATGTAACTTGACTGCTGTGAAGAGACCAGTATAAACTATCCTTAAATATTTATCATTATAACTATACGGTCAACTTAGGACTATATTGTTCATATATTATTCCTTAAGTAATTTCTAAGTTATTCTACTGTTGATATATCTACATCATCTGTTGATATATCTACATCACGTTGTATATGATATTTTTATGATTTCGAAAAATATTTGATATTATGTATTTTCATATAAATTATATATATGCCTTATATAAAATAATATTATAATAAAATACATTCAATCCAATGGGCCCCTGGCACCATTGGTGAGAATTAAGAGGGAGTATCCGAGGATATTTTATCCCAAATAGTATGTATACTTTTTAATAAATGACGAAAAAAAAAACGAAAAAAACTCTGTGTACTGATGAATAAATTAATAGGAACATTGATTACGTAGGAATAACGAGGAATCTGCCGCATTTCATATCATTGCAGCCTTACAAGGAATGTTGATTAAATTTGATAGTGCATGTACTTAGTTTAAATTGTTATTTACAAGTACTTAGATTACATTGTTATTTACAAGTACTTAGATTACATTGTTATGGTCATACAAGTTATATATCCTGAATACTGCAGACCCACCCCCTCTTGACGAAACATCACGTCACATGGACGAGGAGAATGAAGATATCTCCCAAGACAAAAGCCTCGGTGGTAATACCTAGCCTGTAGATATTTCATGCCTAAACTCTGAAGCTTCTATATTCATATTTTGATTTATTTTATTTTTTTTTAAAGTTGTTTTTTTTTTGGCACCCATTATCTATCTTTTCATTTTCTTAGAATATTGGTTTGAGTTTTAAATGGTGACAAGACTACTTGAAAGCTTATGTATATCTCTCACCATTGAGTCACATGGAGCAGGTTTTATATCTCTTTGCTTTCTTTTCTTATCTCACCTGAGCTGAAGATTCAAATTTGTTCAGACTAGAACCTTTCAATGAATAAAGTGAAGGCTGGGTCCATATTAGGGGTACAGGAAGGTATAGGACAGTCTTGACCCGAAGCTCAGTGAGGGGCCACAATAGGGGATCTAAAGTGATGATCTGTAAGGCAGCTCAGTGAGGGGCCACAATAGGGGATCTAAAGTGTATGATCTGCAAGGCAGCTCAGTGAGGGGCCACAATAGGGGATCTAAAGTGTATGATCTGCAAAGAAAGCTTAGTGGAACCTTGTGGTTTAAGACCTTCAAATCTTTCAAAAAATCCACCAGCACTTTTGCATCTAATTTCATTTTCCACTTTCAGATTTCTTATGTATCTGTTTTACTCTGATGCATGCACATACTTTCAAAAGCATGCTTGGTATCCAAATAATGCTTTTTGCTTGCAGATATTGATTTTTGAAATGTTAATGAATTTTTAACTTTTGAGTTCAAGGTAATTTTCTGAATTAAGTATAAATATTGTTTAACACAAACATGATATTATAAAGGTAGGTAGTTTAGAAAACCCAAAACATTGTCATATGTAAAATTTCATAAGAGAATGTATGGTAAAAATTTTCAAAATGCACATACATATGTATATGTATTAAAGAGAAAGAAGAATGAGTAATGGAAAGCTTACCGGAATGTTTTACTTGCAGAGACAGTGAGACCCCCAGCAGATATGCCAGAGAAAGCTCAAATGGAACAGAGCGAGAAGGAAGAAAACCGTCAACAAAAACAAAAACGTCAGAGACTAGTACAGCAGGCAGATAATCTACGCGTCACGTTTGGTTCCATGAGGCTCAGCGGAAAATATGAACGTCTGGTAAATTTCACAAGGAGTTATTTATAGTAACAACAAAGTGGACCTTGTTAACGACAAAATCGACCTTGTTAACGACAATATCGACCTTGTTTTATGATATCGTTCATGACATAAGGAGTTATTTATAGTTAACGACGATATTGACCTTGGTTTATGCTATTGATCATGACGTCTAGGCGTCAGCGGTTCACTTCCCTATAGTGTCTAGCACTGTTTGAGGTTTACCACTTTACATGATTAATCTATACGATTATATCCTCGACAAACAAAGTTTGGGAGGTATTGTACGAGTAGCTCAGTACTTATTTTCGTGGTTTTGACGTTGAAGCCAAAGAGCTAATTTATAGTTGTGCTGCAAATGAAATTCTCCATTTAATCATTTGATTTAAGGAGGTGTGCTACACCAGAGAAATTTGATGTAGATGAAAAGTGGAGGATATGTACAAAAATATTTTGAAGTTGAAAATTTTCAAATTTACTTTATTTTGTCAAAAAATACAGTTTTAGTAGAAGGTAATCTGAAAAAAATTTAAAACCCCCGCTGGACTCGAAACTGCGACCTACAGGTCAGCAGTCGGTATTCTAACCTACTGAGCTACTCGGCTAGGTATTTAAATGGAAAAGGAAAAGTCAAATATTGCTGATATCGATTTTTTCATCTATGTTTTTAAAGGAAGTCAGCCATTATGACGATGTAGAGTACTACCTTAAACTATTTTATTATGAATAACATAATATTATAAGGATTAAGCAGCAGGCCCTCTATTTAATCATGATCATACAAAGGAGAAACGCTAAATCATGATTACGCCAAATAGTGCATCAGCTCTGATTACGTCAGATTTCAAAAGCGCTAAAATAAGGACACATAACAGTACATCTGTCTGTCTGTCTGTCTGTCTGTCTGTCCCACTATTTCTGTACAGACAGTAACGTTGTTATAGAGATAAGTTAGAATCTGTCTGTCCCATTATTTCTGTACAGACAGTAACGTTGTTATAGAGATAAGTTAGAATCTGTCTGTCCACTATTTCTGTACAGACAGTAACGTTGTTATAGAGATAAGTTAGAATCTGTCTGTCCACTATTTCTGTACAGACAGTAACGTTGTTATAGAGATAAGTTAGAATCTGTCTGTCCACTATTTCTGTACAGACAGTAACATTGTTATAGAGATAAGTTAGAATCTGTCTGTCCACTATTTCTGTACAGGCAGTAACGTTGTTATAGAGATAAGTTAGAATCTGTCTGTCCACTATTTCTGTACAGACAGTAATGTTGTTATAGAGATAGGTTAGAATCTGTCTGTCCACTATTTCTGTACAGACAGTAATGTTGTTATAAAGATAGGTTAGAATCTGTCTGTCCACTATTTCTGTACAGACAGTAATGTTGTTATAGAGATAGGTTAGAATCTGTCTGTCCACTATTTCTGTACAGACAGTAATGTTGTTATAGAGATAGGTTAGAATCTGTCTGTCCACTATTTCTGTACAGACAGTAACGTTGTTATAGAGATAGGTTAGAATCTGTCTGTCCACTATTTCTGTACAGACAGTAACGTTGTTATAGAGATAGGTTAGAATCTGTCTGTCCACTATTTCTGTACAGACAGTAACGTTGTTATAGAGATAGGTTAGAATCTGTCTGTCCACTATTTCTGTACAGGCAGTAACGTTGTTATAGAGATAAGTTAGAATCTGTCTGTCCACTATTTCTGTACAGACAGTAATGTTGTTATAGAGATAAGTTAGAATCTGTCTGTCCACTATTTCTGTACAGACAGTAATGTTGTTATAGAGATAGGTTAGAATCTGTCTGTCCACTATTTCTGTACAGACAGTAATGTTGTTATAGAGATAAGTTAGAATCTGTCTGTCCACTATTTCTGTACAGACAGTAATGTTGTTATAGAGATAAGTTAGAATCTGTCTGTCCACTATTTCTGTACAGACAGTAACGTTGTTATAGAGATAAGTTAGAATCTGTCTGTCCCACTATTTCTGTACAGACAGTAACGTTGTTATAGAGATAGGTTAGAATCTGTCTGTCCACTATTTCTGTACAGACAGTAACGTTGTTATAGAGATAGGTTAGAATCTGTCTGTCCACTATTTCTGTACAGGCAGTAATGTTGTTATAGAGATAGGTTAGAATCTGTCTGTCCACTATTTCTGTACAGGCAGTAACATTGTGATGGAGATAAGTTAGAATCTGTCTGTCCACTATTTCTGTACAGGCAGTAACGTTGTTATAGAGATAAGTTAGAATCTGTCTGTCCACTATTTCTGTACAGACAGTAATGTTGTTATAGAGATAGGTTAGAATCTGTCTGTCCACTATTTCTGTACAGGCAGTAACGTTGTTATAGAGATAGGTTAGAATCTGTCTGTCCACTATTTCTGTACAGACAGTAATGTTGTTATAGAGATAAGTTAGAATCTGTCTGTCCACTATTTCTGTACAGACAGTAATGTTGTTATAGAGATAGGTTAGAATCTGTCTGTCCACTATTTCTGTACAGGCAGTAACATTGTTATAGAGATAAGTTAGAATCTGTCTGTCCACTATTTCTGTACAGACAGTAACGTTGTTATAGAGATAAGTTAGAATCTGTCTGTCCCACTATTTCTGTACAGACAGTAACGTTGTTATAGAGATAAGTTAGAATCTGTCTGTCCCACTATTTCTGTACAGACAGTAATGTTGTTATAGAGATAAGTTAGAATCTGTCTGTCCCACTATTTCTGTACAGGCAGTAACATTGTGATGGAGATAAGTTAGAATCTGTCTGTCCACTATTTCTGTACAGGCAGTAATGTTGTTATAGAGATAGGTTAGAATCTGTCTGTCCCACTATTTCTGTACAGGCAGTAATGTTGTTATAGAGATAGGTTAGAATCTGTCTGTCCACTATTTCTGTACAGACAGTAATGTTGTTATAGAGATAGGTTAGAATCTGTCTGTCCACTATTTCTGTACAGACAGTAACGTTGTTATAGAGATAGGTTAGAATCTGTCTGTCCACTATTTCTGTACAGGCAGTAATGTTGTTATAGAGATAGGTTAGAATCTGTCTGTCCACTATTTCTGTACAGACAGTAATGTTGTTATAGAGATAGGTTAGAATCTGTCTGTCCACTATTTCTGTACAGACAGTAACGTTGTTATAGAGATAGGTTAGAATCTGTCTGTCCACTATTTCTGTACAGACAGTAATGTTGTTATAGAGATAGGTTAGAATCTGTCTGTCCACTATTTCTGTACAGGCAGTAACGTTGTGATGGAGATAAGTTAGAATCTGTCTGTCCACTATTTCTGTACAGGCAGTAACGTTGTGATGGAGATAAGTTAGAATCTGTCTGTCCACTATTTCTGTACAGGCAGTAACGTTGTGATGGAGATAAGTTAGAATCTGTCTGTCCACTATTTCTGTACAGACAGTAACGTTGTTATAGAGATAGGTTAGAATCTGTCTGTCCCACTATTTCTGTACAGACAGTAATGTTGTTATAGAGATAGGTTAGAATCTGTCTGTCCACTATTTCTGTACAGACAGTAACATTGTGATGGAGATAAGTTAGAATCTGTCTGTCCACTATTTCTGTACAGACAGTAACATTGTGATGGAGATAAGTTAGAATCTGTCTGTCCACTATTTCTGTACAGGCAGTAACATTGTGATGGAGATAAGTTAGAATCTGTCTGTCCACTATTTCTGTACAGACAGTAACATTGTGATGGAGATAAGTTAGAATCTGTCTGTCCACTATTTCTGTACAGGCAGTAACATTGTGATGGAGATAAGTTAGAATCTGTCTGTCCACTATTTCTGTACAGGCAGTAACATTGTGATGGAGATAAGTTAGAATCTGTCTGTCCACTATTTCTGTACAGACAGTAACATTGTGATGGAGATAAGTTAGAATCTGTCTGTCCACTATTTCTGTACAGGCAGTAACATTGTGATGGAGATAAGTTAGAATCTGTCTGTCCACTATTTCTGTACAGGCAGTAACATTATGGAGATAGGTTAGAATCTGTCCACTATTTCTGTACAGACAGTAACGTTATTATGGAGATAGGTTAGAAACTCATACTTGGCACAATGGTTGTCTGTGGTCAGGTGGTGTATCCTGACACTTTAGTCTTGGCTAAGGTCACTGGGTTTGAGATAACTGGTGTATTTTTTCTGGGCCATAACTTTATAAGGAAAGAACACAGAAGGTCACTTTATAAGGAAGAAACACAGAAGGTCATATTGAACACACAAATTTGCTAATGGCCAGATAGTACATGTATATATGTATATTGATATTTTGAAATTGAAAAGTTTCAAATTTACCTCAGTTATTGAAAAAATTCAGTTTTAGTAGAAAGTTAATAGTAATCTTTAAAACCAGTTTAAAACCCCTACAAGACTCAAACACATGAACAACAGATCAGCAGTCGACACGTAAACCTACAAACTGAGCTACCCAGATAGGCGAGAAGATTTAAAAGGAATTAATATACATGTATTGCTGATATATTTATATTTTCATTAAAGTTTCAAAAGGAAGTTATCCATTATGACTCATTAAATTGAATCTTCAAATGAATATTAAAACAGCTGAAATGATTACTGTACCAGGTCATTATAGGTAACGTAGAGATTGATTTTACAGAGTGCTAAGCAGTTCCACGACCACCCTGAGAAAAGGACGCCCATAGCCATGGAGATCCTGAGTAGTGAGGTGGAATATAACAGAACTCTTCAGGCCGTGAAGGATGTTTACGTCAAACCACTCAGGGCAGCCTTAAACTCTAATAGGTAAACTAAAACAGAACTCAGGGCCGCCTTAAACTCTAATAGGTAAACTAAAACAGAACTCAGGGCTGCCTTAAATTCTAATAGGTAAACTAAAACAGAACTCAGGGCAGCCTTAAATTCTAATAGGTAAACTAAAATAGAACTCTTCAGGTCGTGAAGGATGTTTACGTCAAACTCTAATAGGTAAAACTAGAAAAAATTATAAAAAATCAGAAATTTTAAAAAGGGGGGGGGGGGGGGGGGAGAGAGAGCAGATATTGCACTGTCATGGAATGACGATTATTTGACCGATTCTATGTACCAACTCAAACTAGGAAACAACTGGTCATGTCTGTTTCATTACTGTATATCTGATTGTCATCTAAATACAGGTATATCAAAGAATTTAATTATCATAAAATAATATTAGCCTCCTCTCAAAGACAGAATGTTAATGACAGTAGATGAAATAAAACTTCTCGTCAGGCAAGATTGAAACATTCTCGAGTGGGGAGGGGGTGTTACATTTACACTTTGTGCTAGAAGGTTGACAAGAATGTCACCTTGGATAAGAAGGAGCAATCCCAATATAAAACCTAACAATGAATGATAATGACTCACTACATGTAACAAATATTGGAAAATAAATCCATCTACCTACAGGGATCAAGCTTCAATGTGGGTCAGTGGGTGTGATCATTGAACAGTCACATGGTATGTACACATGCCAGTAGGCTGTCTCAGTGTATGCATGTTTTGTGGGGAATACGTAACTTTTTTAGCGTTTCAATTGGATATTTCATTTAGAATTACAACTGCACTCTGATCTTAAATACATAAAATAAACAGATAAAATGCCAATTTTAATCATAATTCTATTTCTTGAAGCAAAATCATTCAGATGAATTTGTGTAGTACATGTACATATTTGAATTAATTTTGAACTTTTTGGTAATGCTGTAATTGTCTCAATAAGCTAAACAAAATTATTTGCATATTATGCATCTATTTCTTAAAAAATAGATTAACACCTCTTATATCCTGTCTCTGTTGCCCCGGACCATTTTCACATCTTCTGCTTGAAGTCCAACGCTTCTGCTAATTTCATAGACACCCGATTAGCCGACCTCTATTGTGGTTAAAACCTAGGAATTTGCATACGATATACAATTTATACGCAGGTCACTGCATTATCCAAATCGTTCCAATAAACAATTTTGATGAAAAAATCATTTAGAATAAGAAAACCTGGTCTAACAAGTCTAACAATATCTGTTATTAACTTACATGTGAAAAAATAAATAAAAATAGGTTGCATATTGATATGACTTTGATGGGTATTGGGGTTTACTCTGCCTGGAGGTTTTAATGTCATTATTTTGTATCAAGAATTTGCCAGATTTTTACTATTGAAAGTCCACTTTTGTGCATTTTAGAATGATTTGCTTAAATTCCCATCTATGTCAACCTTTTCTACACTGAAGATCCATAGCGGGGTGATTTGCACGGTCTGTAAGGTTTAAGAGGCGGAGCTTGTGAACCTTCAGCATGTTTCTAATGATTCGCACGGTCCGTAAGTTTCTAGGGGCGGGATTTGATTAGTCTTAATGTTTTTTATGGGTATGTCTCGATCTTGGAACGCTGAATGGTTTGCACGGAACAATACAGAACACTTTAGAGGTGTAGTAGCACACATCAGGATCTGTAACATGTTCATTTTCTCTGAATGTATCGTGACATGTTGACTTTCTCTGAATGTATTGTATTGTAACATGGATGTGGAGGACCCCCTTTTCATTGAATGTATTGTAACACTTGGAGGACCCCCTTTTCCCCACTTCCTACCCACAGATGGCCCACACTGTCAACACATAGTGATCTTGGCTTAGACAAACCAAAGTCCTTACACTGAACAAGTAACTGCAGTTCACACACCTCAGACAAAATGTGAATTTTGCTGTTGTCACAATCTGCAACTAGGATATGATTGAATTTGTCACTGACGATGCCATATGGAACGAAAGAGTCTTTCTGAGGACAGTATGAGGCATGCATTACTCCAGTTAAGTTCACAACAGAAACACATTTCTTTGTTTTGTCAGACACACAGATATTGCCACTTTTGTTCACTGTAAGATACCACGGATATAGAAACATGGATTTTCCTGTGCAGTTTTTCTCTATCTGGGTTATCGGTTTTCCAGAAATGGTGTATTGAGTGATTTTACCTCCTTTGTCATTTGCAAGGGTGACGAAGATTGTATCATCTTGAGAACGACAAATTCCTCCTGTTGGGGACCAGTTACCACAATGAATGAAATCTCTGGATTGTTTTTGCTTAGGAAGGAATTGACTGACCACCTTCAAGCTTTTGTCAGTGGTCAGTAGATGCCCTTCTCTGGTGGCAGCTATCCCTTGCATCTCATTAATTTCCAACCAATCGTGTACTTTCCTGGTGAAAAACTGGGCTGCGATTTCTCCTTTGTCGTTTAGCTGTGTCACCTGGAATTTGTTCATTGATATCCAGATGCTGTTATCTTCTCCTAGTGTGATGTCCATGTTGGTGGATGAACTGATTTCGAATTTCCTAAGACTTACCACATTCCCAACAATTGGTGTTCTTGGCACATTTATTATTGGAGTCACGGAAACTTGGGCTTGAAGGAAAGGTTTCTTGTGTAAAAGGAGCTGGTCTTTGATGCTAGATTCTTTCTCTTGGGACCAAGAGATGTTTACTTGAGAGCCCATGGCATTCTGAAACAGTTTTAAGTTTTCAATTTTTTGTCGTATTTCCCTCTCTGTATATGAGCTTGCTGATGGTATTTTGTCCATAGAATTCAGTACACTTCCTGCTGATTCCAAATGAGATTCAATTTCTTTCTGTAAAGCATTAGCGGCCTTCAGCTCAGAGTTCTGAATTTCTTTCAGTTTCTGTTCCTCACTGTCAAGCTTTTGCAGAATCTCTGTAATTTTTTTGTGTGCAGTGGTTTGACGTTCTAACTGCACCTGAGCAATCCCTGTTTTAAATTTTGTGATACCTGTTTTAATGTTAGATAAAGAGCACTGTAAGGCAGGAATCACTGAGGTCCTGAGATCCTCTGCTTCAGCACATAGAGAAGCCATCACACAAGGGTGTTTCCAACAGTCAACAGAGAGCTTCAGTAGTCACATTCTGGAATCAAATTCACATATGTTGCATTCTGAAATTAAATTCACAAATGTTGCATTCCCAAGTCAAATTCACAATGTTGTGAAGCCTGTAAGTGGGGATAATCTTTAAAATGATGTGTCAATTCGCTTTCTGAATCATAGTGTCAAGGGATTTTTAAAAAATCAGCATATATATGTATGTATATACTCATATTAAGTACTTTGAGTTTTGAAGTAGATATTTCCTCAACAGGCCTGGTTTTCATTGGGTATGCTTAGAAAGCTGGAAACTAAGCTACATTTATTTCCTCGTGTAAAAAGACGCATTAATTTTATCCCATTATTGCCTTGTAAAGGGACTGATTCACAATTTCCCCCTAAGTTTTGTTTTTCACTTTAAATGATCAAAATCTACTGTCTAATGTGTTTAATATGTTTCACAAAAAACTAAGGTTATTCATCGTGACAGAAGCTCATTATAGAGAGTTTATTATTTGTTTTAAAAAGAAAGACTGAGGTTTGTTATTGTTTTAATACGGGGTTTTCAAAATAAAATTGATATTGGTCAAAGTTTATGATCATATTTCAAGTATACTTTAGGTAAAATGTGTCATTTAAAAGTTGAATTTGTGACTGTACAAAATTAAAATGCTTTAAATTACAACATTTCACTGGTATGTTTGTAAACATAAAAAGACTCTAGTCTTTCTTTTTTTACATAACACAAAGTTAAGGCTAAAATATTGCTCTTATCCTTGCATTCAGAAGGTCCAAACTTTGGTTGGCAACATTAAATGAGTTATATTTTAAATGTTTAGCATCAAAAATTAAAAAAAAAAAAAATTTAAAATATGTGAACCAGTCCCTTTAGATTGGAAAAATAAATTATACAGTCATTTTATTAGTCCCAATTAAGTATTACAGTTTCTGATTCAACTGCTGATCTATTAAGTGAATAATACCCAAACAAACTAGACTGATTTATTTCCATGTAATAGAGATTTTCTGTTTTATTTTTCCCAGGGCAATAGCAAGTTTCCAGAATGTGCAGATTATTTTTACTGACTTGCTGCAGCTGTTGGATGCCAGCAGGTAAATTGTACTGAAAACAGCATCTGCTTCCTTGTTTTCTGAAAAGCTTGAAGAGCTCTAGAAAGCCTATTCACACACAAACATTTTTTTCTTATCTTAGGGTTATTTCCCTTACCTCATGAAATGTTTGTTTTCAGCGAGATGCTTGCTGACCTGAAGGACCGAGTAGCTGAATGGGATGCCACCCACTCCTGTATGGGAGATATTTTTGTGCGGTTCTGTACCCACCTGAAGTTGTACACAAACTTTGTGAATAACTATGATGTCATTCTGCAATGTATAGAAAGGACCAAAGAACAAACCCCTGCCTTCCGAGCTTTCCTCAAACGTCACGAAAGAATTCCTGCCACAAGAATGATGACGTATGTTGTACAGAAGTAGACAAGAATATACATGTATGCATAGTTGTCCACTAAAATAGAATTAGACAAGAATATACATGTATGCATAGTTGTGTACTAAAATGGAATTAGACAAGAATATACATGTATGCATAGTTGTCTACTAAAATAGAAGATTAATTTTGTAGATTAAAAACAGTATTTTGCAAAATTATTATGGAGACATCATATCGTGACTTTTTTTTTTTTTTAAGGATTTTGACCCATTCAGAAAACTATAAAATTCATATCGTTCTGTTCTATTTGCATTAATTGTACTATGTATAGTTCTAGTCAAAATTTAAAAGCGATACTTTCAGCTCATAGGATAGTCGTTATAAAGTGGAAATTCAGATTGAGCGTAAAGTGATAAACCCTTGATATCAATAAACATGACATGAAATGGCCTCCTCTTTATTCCGTGATATTATGTCAGAATGATTAGTCAGGGAAGCATCCTGTGCTCATTATTTTTAAATGTTTTCTATGAATCATAGGTGTGAAAAATAAATCCCCTTTTCCCTTGGCACTCAACTATATTTAAAGGGAAATGATTATTTGTTTTTAGCTGACATTCTGTAAAATTTCTCATTGTTTTCATGATACATTTATATACAAACATGAAGTGAACCGCAGAAAGTAGCTTATAAAGAATGACAACTATTTAAGTCTGAAACCAAGCCACCACTTTCTAAAATCAAAAACACTTAAAGGACATGAATATTGTGTGGCTTGCATGAGAGGATTTAAGTCATCACTTCTCTGTCAGGGGACCGCCGTGGTAGCCGAGAGGTTAAAGCGTTCGCCCCGCATGTGGAAGGCCGGGGTTCAAATCCTGGCCGCGACAGACCTAAGTCGTTAAAACAGGTAGTGACAGTTCCATCACCAAACGCTCGGCATCAGGTGTGAATGTCACAGGTCCTCGGAGATGACCTTAAAAACGGATGACCCGTGTCACAGTAATTGTGGCACACTAAAGAACTCTCACTGCTCAATGGCTGTAAGCGCCGAGCATAGGTCTAAATTTGAAGCACTTCACTGGTTTTGGTGACGTCTCCATATGAGTGAAAAATTCTCGAGCAAGACGTTAAGCAAGATACAATCAATCTCTGTCAGGGTGCACTTTCGAATGGTAATGAGGAGCGTGTGGTTGAATTTTCATAATACATTTATTTGATTTGATAATGATATGTAATTTTGAATATCCTATATGTACTAAAAAAGAAAGAGACATATGAACTTCCATCACTATTTCCTCACCACAATAATGGGGTATGAGTGGTTGTATGTGTGTGAGTGGTTGTATGTGTGTGAGTGATTGTATGTGTGAGTGGTAGTGTTTTTGAGTGGTTGTATGTGTGAGTGGTTGGAGTGGTGTATGAGTGGTTGTGTGTGTTGGAGTGGTGCATGTGTGAGTGGTTGTATGTGTGTGATTAGATAAATGATCTGTTACAAGAGGATGGTCCTTACTGTTGTGCTTTTACTTTACCTGGGTTTTACCATAGATTTCTTATCTTGCACAAGTACTAAATAGTGACTGTGTCAATTTGTGATAAGGTAAAAATTATGAGTGCTATTCTGTGAAGGACGAAAATCTCCCTTAATTAGTGATAAATGAATAAAAAAGACCTAGGACTCCACGAGAGGGGATTCTCACAATGAGGTTGTTGATTACCATTGATTGATTCAGTTATAAGCACCTACGTGTGTTTGTAGGTTACCTGAGCTGCTGCTGTTGCCAGGGCGACGAATTAATGAGTATGTGACTTTACTGAGTTGGTTTGAGCTCCATACTCCCTCTACTCATCAGGACAGAGCAGATCTTGCTGATGCCATAGAAACACTCAAGGTTGTCAATAGGCATGTTCAAGAGGTTGGTATAGAGTTACTTCCCTTGTCACAGTGTGAAAATGAAATTTAACTTTTAAAGAGAATTGCGGAAGTATTGTGGTAAAAGTAATTTTTCTCCATTACAGAGCAAGACGAGGATGGACAGAGACAGGAGAATGATAAAGCTTCAGAAGACTATACTAAACTGCCCTGTGAGTTCAGACTATACTAAACTGCCCTGTGGGTTCAGACTATACTAAACTGCCCTGTCAGTTCAGACTATACTAAACTGCCCTGTCAGTTCAAGAAACTTCATATAGCATAGCCAACTTTTGAAAATCCCCATGGGGGTTTTGTGCGTGATGACCCTTTTTCAAAGTTCTAAATTCATTACACTTTGAACATAAATATTTGTCTTTTCTAAATATCAATCTAATCGCTGTACATGTATCATCAAAAAGTGTGTTTTATTCTCCATTCATTTCAACAATTTTTTTTTTTTAAAAACCACTTTGAAAGATATACATAATTATTTTATTAAAATCAACTATTCAGCAAAAAATTAAAGATAAACTAATACCCCCCCCCCCCTCCCCCAACAATAAGTTACATACATATTGTCAATACCCCCCCCCCCCCCCCCCCAACAACAACAACAACAACAATAAGTTATATATTAATAATACTTAAAGTTGTATCTTTTTACACCATAACATGACTGGGCTAGATATCAAAGATTTAGATTGAGGTACATGCATATAGATATAACTACAGAGGCGATCTTGCTCTCTGTAAACAATCCGTGTAGAGTCTGGTGGAACAATCCGCAACCAGAAAAGGAGTAGACTGCTTGGCCACGAAGTTCACGAACAAAAACCTTTGCATGCATGACATCTGAAATAATTACCAGGAAAAAAAATCTATAAAATATGGGGAAAAAAATTGTTACTTAGGTTACTTGGTAAAATCAAATTCAAGTTTAAATCAGTAACAAATTTATGTGAATTACATATCACATATCACAAAGTCTATTGAATACTAGACTCCCTATAATTTTATAATACAGTAAAATATCTCTATCTCGAAGTCCGAGGGACCTCGAAAAAACTTCGAGATATCCGGGGGTTCGAGATATCCAAAATCGATCTTGGATAATTTTTTTTTGAAGGAGGATATTTGATGCATAGTATGGGATTTGCATTATAAACAAAAACCCCATTGCCATTTCTTATAGTTTAATACAAGTTGATAAATTAATATTGTGGAATTTCAAAGACAAACATTTCGTTTTTTAAAATATATATAAACATCCAATTGAATTCACAATGTGTTTCAAAATTAAGATGATCGTGCTGGGATGTAGTTATTGCGTTGTAATGAAAGAACCTATCACGTAAAAAACAAAAAAGACGGATTTAAAAAAACAAACGAACTTTTAAATGTTTATTAAAGAAATTTTCGTGTTTTCTCTGTACTAGTTTTAATGATGAAGCGTGTACTATTAAAAGCATTATCGTTACTAAGAGCATTACCTTCAAGCGTACTTCGACGATTTTGTGCGTTTATCTAACCCACATGTTAATGATATAGCGTGTGTCATTGAAAACACCATCCCTGGAATCGGGTGTGTTAGTTCATAATTGGCGGGGAACTTTAGCCGTAATGTTGAAAGGCTTCACTAATCACTCAAGCTGTTGAACCATTTATTATACCCCCCGCAACAAGTTGTGGGGGGGTATACTGGAATCGGGTTGTCCGTCCGTCTGTAGACGCAATGGTTTCCGGGCTCTAAAGCATTATCCTTTCCACCTACAGTCACCATATCATACATATGGACTACCCATGGGATGAAGATGTTCCCTATCGATTTTGGGGTCAAAAGGTCAAAGGTCACGCGCACTGGACATCGAAGTAGCAATATGGTTTCCGGACTCTAAAGCGTTATCCTTTCCACCTACAGTCACCATATCATACATATGGACTACCCATGGGATGAAGATGTTCCCTATCGATTTTGGGGTCAAAAGGTCAAAGGTCACGCGCACTGGACATCGAAGTAGCAATATGGTTCGGTTTGTCATGCCATTTGTTTTTTACACTCAGAAAAGAGGTAGTTTATACCTATTACCAACACCCTTTGGGAGATTGGGGTAAGCGGGGGGTATTCTTAGTGAGCATTGCTCACAGTACCTCTTGTTGCGACCTGGATCTACTCGGAAAAGGCAAGCGTGGATTAGCGGTCATTAATCATAATTGATGTAGCCGCGGGTGTGAATGTGTGACTTAACGACGCCAGATATGGTAAGCAGAACGGAAAATTGACTGCACTTCGAGAATAACCAGGTGAATTTAGGGTATGGGACCTTGAAAATACTTCGACATAAGCGGAGTATTCGAGATTAACGTGTTCGACATATCAGAAGTTTTTTTAATCATTTATATAGGGGAAACGGCCGGGACCGGTGGTCGACTTCGACTCAAGCGGGGTATTCGAGATAAACCATATTCGAGATACAGATATTTTACTGTACATTGGTATAGATTGGGATATATAACTGAAAAAATATAATTTGACATACCTACATGTATATATTGCATATCTTGGATGCTGTCCGCCATCCCGAAAATCTGGAATGTCCAAATGTTTGGTGGTGTAACTATTATCGTTGTCGTTCAGGTTTAAATGAAGAATACCCCAATTTGAAATTGATCTTTCCTGTTAATTACTCTCATACTTACTGATATTAAACACCACAACACAAGTAGACCAGGTCAATTGTACCATCTCGATACCACGTGACTGGTAAACAGCAATGGATGACTTGTTCTGATTTCTGATTGGCTAACAACAAAGAAATGGCGCAGGATTTTAAATTCGGGTTGTAAATAGGGGAACATTTTTACAAAATCAGGATTTCTGGGGTTTTTTTTTTTTTTGCTTTCTCAATCGGTAAACATGTTTATAATCAGTAGAATTCCGCCTAAATCAGGAAAGTTGGCATGTATGATATAGGAAGTTGGGACTAATGATGTATTGGGTTTTAGCTGGAATGTACATGAAATAGTTGAAATATTCCTCCTTGCATTTGAATTTAGATATGTTGAAAATGTTTGCTTGAGAGATTTGTTTGGTAGTTAAGATCAGTGGTTTCTTAATTTTTACAGAGTTTACTAGAATCCAACAGATACCTCGTCAAACAACAAGATGCTGCCAATATGAAACCACCCTCAACCCAGTCCACCATTCCAGAGCTCAGGTCAGTGGAGAGCACTTTTATCTAGGGCTCAGGTGATTTTAGTCAGCTATTAAATGAGTCCCTTTTCCAGAACTTGGGTTAGTTTAGTCAGCTATTATATAAATACCTATAGCAGAGCTCAGGATAGTGAAGAATATTCATAAATGTGTAAATACTGCAACAGACCTCTGTTATTGAAAAAAAGAGGGGGGGGGGGGGTAGTGTAGTTGAAATGAATATAATCCCTCCATGTTGAGGTCCTGTATTTTACAGATTTAGAAAGAGTAGAACTACCTTAACTGAGTATTGTGAGTGAGTTGGACCACTCTCAATGAATTTCTAAAATTCCTTGCACACCAATCAGACCAGCTATGCATCAAATTGGGATCAATGTGTTAAATATAAACATTTGTCTTCCATTGGCCATTTTTATCACAATTGAAAGCAGTATTGTTTATGATTTACAGATCATTGACAAACAATTAATTTGGTGCTCATCTATTCTATCACAATGAATATTGATATTCAAGCATGATTTATTTACATTAATTGAATTGTTGTCATATTGATGATGTGAAAGCCAGGGAAATATTTCTGACAGCATGGACAAGTATGAATTGTCGTTAATCCTTGGCCAAGTAGCGAATGATTACAAATATTGTGTACAGAGTGACAAAGATTAAGCATTGGCTGGGTGATTAGAGTTATTAACACGTGAATGTTTGCAATTTTTGGAGAATGAATTGAAGAGGGGTAGGTATAAGTTTTTCCATCAAAATAAATAGGGCATTGTCAGATACCCATGCTTGTTATACCCCCCGCAACAAGTTGTGTGGGGGGGTATACTGGAATCAGGTTGTCCGTCCGTCCGTCCGTTTGTAGACGCAATGGTTTCCGGGCTCTAAAGCATTATGCTTTCCACCTACCGTCACCATATCATATATATGGACTACCCATGGGATGAAGATGTTCCCTATCGATTTTGGGGTCAAAAAGTCAAAGGTCACGCGCACTGGACATCGAAGTATCAATATGGTTTCCGGGCTCTAAAGCGTTATCCTTTCCACCTACAGTCACCATATCATACATATGGACTACCCATGGGATGAAGATGTTCCCTATCGATTTTGGGGTCAAAAGGTCAAAGGTCATTCGCACCGGACATCGAAGTAGCAATATGGTTTCCATTTAAATTCTTTAATGGCTTTTTTCATCGCATGGAGATGCTGTGTTCCTAGATACCTTTTGGATCATAATACTGAAGTTTTACCTATTACCAACACCCTTTGGGAGATTGGGGTAAGCGGGGGGTATTCTTAATGAGCATTACTCACAGTACCTCTTGTTTATATGTTTATTCTCACTCCACCGTGAGTATTCGATGATGTAAATAGGGCATTACGTTTATTCTCACTCCATCGTGAGTATTCGATGATGTAAATAGGGATGCAGGTAAAGGGAAGTTATCTGATACAAAAAGAACTCATAAAACCTTGAAGGGACTTGCAAAATTTTCATGGGACTCAAGCGAGTCATAAACGGGACTCTCCTTGAAAAATTTCTAGCAATAATCGTGGTAGGAAATTAAGCAAGAATTATTTGCATATATATACTAAATACACTGCAGTTATAATGAAATTCTATTATAATCATTTTCATATGATAAAAACAATGCTTGACTATGCAAAACAATTGCCATCAGAAACACATTTTGTGTACATGCACAGGTTTCTGTGCAGGGCTCAAAAACTCATATTAAGTCAACTCAAAATGTCATCAATTTTTCCACTCGTCCTAAAGAGTCGAGTCCAAAATTATGTACTACAGTCAATGATAGAAATGCTGAACCTATAACTGCATAATGAGAATACAAAATGTTGATGAAATAGGTGATAAAGCTATTAGTTTCCGAGACGATGATAGAAATTGAGTAATACCTGGCAGACTATCTGACTGGACAGATAAATTACAGATGCTGTAGTTAATGTAGATATCGTAGACTGCTGATAGTGATGTAATGAATGAGATAATACCTGTACCTTATACACCTGTTATGTAATAAAGACTGCTGCAGTCAACATACAAGACATAGAAGGTACAATTCTACATGATATAATTCTGTTCAGTGTCTGTTACCTCCGCCAGGGAGGGTTTGTCTGCATGTGTTTGTGAACAAAATTATGTAAGAATCGAAGCTTGGATTGCATTCAAATTTTTGGCATGAGATAGGTTTGATGATTGTCATGAGTTAACTGAAAACAATTGGAGACAGTGAGAGATTGGGGAACCTTGGCGGAGGTTTGTGGAACCTTGGCGGAGGTTTGTGGGCCCTGTTGATTCTGTTGTTCTCATTTCTGTTTGGAGTTTTGTTTTGATATAACCTTGAAGGACAGGATAGGTAGTCTTTACTGTAATCAGTGCTGTACAATCAAGAGAAGATGTGACGGAAGTATTGAGCTTCTGTGCTGTACAGAAAGAAGGGGGGGAACGGGGCAAACCCACAACTCATTGATATTCTTTTGTAAATTATGAAATATGTATCTAATTGACAAAAAGGAGGGCAGTTACTGACTCCAAAGAAAAAGTTTCTTGGCAGGCCATTTATATTTTACAGAAATCTGTTGATTTATACAGCTTGTATACCTCTCTGGAGAATTGAACAAATCACTGTGCCCCTGCCTTGACATTAATTAATGTGTTATGTCAGGTTAGGTTTTACTCTTGAGGGAAATTCCACTCAGTAATTTTGCCCTAGCAAATATCACTTTCAACAAAAAATTGTCCTTATGCCCATATGGATCTACATAGTGACTGTAAAAAATTTTGCGCAGATTTCAACTTGCACAAGATTTTCCTCTTGCACAACTAGCACTAATACATGTTTAATATTCATTGACTATCATCTGAATTTTGTCATACATTTATATAGAGAGAGAGATTCATCTTGTCATTTTTTGACATTTATATATATATATATATATATATATTTTTATATATATATATATATATATATACACACACACACATATACATACATATATAATAAAGAAATTTGTTATGTAATGATTTTACAGTTGTTACAATGTAAATTTGAAATTCATCTCCATATGATCCTGGCTAATAAGTTCAAGGGGACAATGGAAATGATAGAGAAACAAGTTTAGAAAGAAAAGATAGAGAATAGAATCTCCCATCAAGAAGGAAGTAATCGGCAGATAAGCTGTGTGTGACATGTTGCGTAATTGTTAAAACAGGCGTTTTTAGATACCAAGACTGCATACACTCTGAAACAGTTCGTCTGGTTATAAATTTGTCTGACAGAGATAAAGACATGCTTATTTATTAGGGAAATTGTTGATGAGGATAGAACTCGTGAAGCTCATTATACTGTGTTAAAAGTACATTGCTCTCTGTCGAAGAGTTATCTTCCCATAGGCCACACAGCTGTTATAACAGATTTTTTTATTATTATTTTTTCATTTTTCTGTGTCTTTTGTTCTTTTTTTCAAGTACATTGAAATTGATAGGTTTTCAGAGGAGTGAGCAAGCAAAATAGAACTCATTAAAATGTGACTTTTTCCTTTTAGTTGGGTCCTGAACTTGTTTTTTACTACTTGCAAAAGCCTGCACTTCTTGGTGCATATTACATAACATTTTCGTTAAAAGCAAATTCAAGCTGACACAGCACTCTAAGAAACAACTTCTGGATTTTCTTTGATGAAAAAATATCATGGAAAAAAGACAAAGCAATTTATTCTCCTTAAATTCGTATTAATGTAATTTTAATGTTTTATAGGATGGACAAAACATGCAAAATTAAAGTACAAATATCTATTTTTGTCTTGACCTACACTGATAGTTCACACTTTTGCAGCATGCATTTGCACTCTATAAATTCAGTGTAAATTCTCTTTGTGTTGTAAAATATTCAATGTTTGATACAGGGCAAGATAATTGAAAAATTAGCAAATCATGCAATTTTTAAGGAGGTATGCTACACCAGAGAAATTTGATATGGATGAAAAGTTGAGGATTTGTACAATGATATTTTGAAATTGAAAACTTTCAAATTTACTTTATTTAGTCAAAAAATACAGTTTTAGTTGAAAGCAATCTTAGAAAAAATTTAAAACCCTGCTGGACTCGAACACACGATCTACAGTTCAGCAGTCGACGTGCTAACGTACTGAGCTACTCAACTAGGCGAGAATTATTTAAATGAATAGACAAATATTGCTGATATTTATATTTTCCACCATTGTTTTAAACCGAAGTCAGCCATTATGACGATGTAGAGTACCTCCTTAATGTTTTCTCATGTTCACACACAGAAATCAGTAGTGTGGGAGAAAATCTGAAGGAAGCCCATATTGTCCAAGCGGGTGACCACCATAACTCCATCAACTACAACCCTTCTCAATCCAAAGATCAAACACTAACGAGAGAGATGACATCATGTTTTATTTTAGAGAAACTTGTGTTAATGGAATTAAATTAGCGCTATGATGGAGAACAGCAGCTACATGGATGTTATTATATACAAGCTGTGGATGATATTTTTTGCTATTGCTATCAGACAATTCTATTTCTATTTTGGTGACTCATGCAGTATTGATCGTATATTGAGCTGACATCAGCTAGCTTCTATCCTGTTGCAAAGATTAATCATTAAGCACACCTATGGGTCTTCTATAAAGCGAATGATCTTCAGATAGGTTTTTCTTCTCTCCATTTACAGAAGACACTTTGCTTCATCTGATTGTCAAGTTGGGAAATAATATTTTTCAGCGATACTTTTTTACCCAAAAAAAATGTAGATTTAGACGAGGCATATGACTTGGGGATTTGTTTGTTTTTTTATCTGAATTTCTGCTCCTTCATGTGATAATTTGCCAAACATAGAAATTGAAAGTAAGAAACAGAGAGTGTCTAAATTTTCTCGTATTGCAAATCTGTTGTGTGCATGAGTGAAATTTGCCTAGTCTGCATTTAATGGTGATTTAATTAATGTAAACGCTTGCAATTTAAAGAACTTTATCACTAAAATATATATTCTCAAGGTTTAATGAAAAACTTCCTGGGCAAGTCAGCTTATGTTGTGTGTGCTCAGAACTTTTTTGGACACGACTGAAGATTCAGATAGTTAATGAATGTACAAAGAAGAATAAATTTGCATTAAACCACAGGTTCGTTACATGCAGATGGTACTTCATATTTAATTAGATTCAAGCTAAATCATTATTAATTGGAGTGTTTATTATCTCCTATCCATTTACTTTCCAGGTGACATGTTGATGAACTGTGCGTTTCTTATTTTACACGAGTACTTAATATTGTGAAATGACTTAAAGACATTAAATCACGAGAACAATGAATTCACAAAACAAGAGTTGTTGTTTGTTTTTTTTACATGTATAGTAGCAATATATGGAAAAAAATATTGATAGAGGTAATTTTGTTTTGGTGGTGCTTCCCACTACATGATAATAAATTCGTCGCATATAATTAGGATACCTACAGTATAATGAATAGGAGGTTGCGATTTGATGAGATTCCACTGGAATCAAACTAACATTTTTTATTTATTTTTAATTTGTATAAACGCATTTTCACTTCAAAATATATTGTCAGTAATCAGTATACTATGTAAATTATTGTAATACAACAACTAGATAAATGAAATCCGATGTCTGTGTATTTGATAAAGGAGAACAATGGCAAAGCTCCTGAGAAATAGAACGGTTTTTCCAGGTGATTCAAGATGAAAATAATGCTTGAAACCTTTTTATTAACCATCGAAAAGCGGCACGGAGAAGAAATCAATCCGGGTTGACTAACGTGAAACCTTAAGATGGAACAAGGCACCAATCAAAAGTGTCGTTGTAATGAAAACTAGTAATGTTGTGGTGCTGGAGATTTTAAATGTGGCAATAAATTGCAATTTCAGTTGGAAATCATTGAAGCCAAAAGTTGAAGAATTTTACAAGGACAAAGAACATATTTCTGATTTTATTTTGACATGCACTTCCTTTTGGGGAAAAAAAATATGATGAACTATTGTCAACCTCATAAGTATGCTTAACAAGAACGTTTACTTTGGGATATAACTTCATAAGGAAGAGAGAGAGTTGAAGCTATTAAGACATCACACAATGGTCATTCATGGCTAACACTAAACCAAGGGAATGGTCACTCAGGTACAAATCAAAGTCAAGTCTGCCCCTGGCCAGGTTATTGTATCACAAAATGTTAGAAGCTCAGATTTGAACCTTGAACCCGTTCTTTTGGCCGAGATCAACTACTGAAAAAATTTGAATATTTGTTTGGACCATAATTTTGTTATGGAGAACTGTCACATTCACTAAAAGTAGTGAGCACTTTTTTTCTCGAAATTCCAACATAAATTTGAAATGTATTGCACACACAATATGCAACCCTTTTATTTAATTTCATGTGAGTGTGACACTCTTTTGACCATTACCGTATATGAATTCTTGGAAGAAATTCTCAACAAAAAAGTCTTTAAAAAGTAATAACTATGTCTTAATTTAAAAGTTCTTCTAAATATTTTTCAGTTGCACTATACGTGTGTAAGTAACCATACCCACCTTCCTGAGACCCAGTACGTACCAGCATCAACTTCTGTAACAACATGCTTAACTGTGAACTATATTTACAATTTTTATACTTTCATGTAAAATACTTGAACCTGATTGGTCTAGAAGCATTTGAAAAAACATATTGTTACCCTCTGAGAACAGAAAACGCGCGACCCAGGGTGATAGTATCTAGCAACGGGTAACAGTACTTGACAACGGGTGATATTATAAAAAATTATCACATGCGTCATATTTATTCGCGTACGGTTCGCCGTAGATTGCTAGACGACGTCGTTTGAGCGTTTGTAATAAACGCAAGTACCCGCATCGAAATACGAAATATCGCATGACAGTGATTGATTAAATGTCAACAGACGTAAGTTTTTCTGCTTTCCAGTTTACATAACATTCAGTATAATAAAACAAATATTGCATGTAGTTGAGGGTAACATTGAAATTTTCACCACTCGAGAAACACAATGGTTTTCTTGGGGTGAAAATTTTCAATGTTACCCTCAACTACATGCAATATTTATATAATATGTCATGGTGTATACAGAAATCTAGATATGCCAAAAATGTAAATGTTTCAATTTGGGATGTAAAAATACTGTTTATATGCGATCCATTTGTCCTCTCTCAGTATGCAGTATATGGGTGTCAAATCTCTAAATGTTTGTCAGTAAAATAAAGCTTTTATATAGATTAATTTCTGTATAGGGTGAGATTTTTTCTGGTGTCAGCCCTGGGCACTGTCCTATGTGTCCTTGATATTCCATGGTGCTGAGTTGTGCAGAAACCACATCTATCTTTTGGGGTTATTCACATGGGTGTCTGTATAATAACTTTCGTCTAATGTGCAGAGCCTGGCGCTGACTATTGAATACACTTACCATTTGAAGAGGTCATTGTCCAAATTCTCTCGGGGCCTAAAGGGTAAACTAGATAGATTTCCACAAATAATGGATGAGGGCTGAAATTTAATCATGCCATTTTCAGGGTAAGGGGGAGTAGCTGTTTTCTTACTTCATTCAATGTCTATTGATCTTTTGGCTAAGAGTAATGAAATACTTGTGGAGTAGATTTCAACAGTTAAAAGACCTGATAGTTATCATGCATGTCATCAGTTGGTATAGATTAAAAAGACGCTAATTTTCTCTAAGTGTGTAATTGAATTTAGATTGGTAAAACTCCCAAGTTTTTCCCACAAACGATAATGAAAACAAACTTTGTAATTTTTTGTGCCCCCTTCCATGTAAGAGGTCTGATAATGTCTGAACATCCTTCTCTTTGTGTGTATATGTGTGTCTACCTTGTCATTGCAGTTACTCTTATTTTGTGATATGGAAAGATGACATGAATATAGATTAGTAGCAAATGTGGATTTGCATATTATGGAGAAGCTTTTGTCCATATTATTTTTACAAAAGTACTAGCCATTTGGAGTTAAATTTAGACTTGTCTGAAATGAAGAACGAGAAGGTGAAAACATTGACAGGAAACTTATGTCATAGGATTTCTCATTCCATTTGAAATAAACAAAAGAAAGGTGCATTTGACTTCTTGGTGAAAAATGTTCAAGGCAAGGTCAATGCAAGTGCTTGTTACATTGTTGGATGGATTTCGATGAAACTTTAATGGTATGAATACAGATAAAGTCAGTGCAAATGATGTCTTGGGGGTGTTTTTTTTTGGGGGGGGGGGGGTGTCTTCTTTTTTAAAAAAAAGAATTAGCACTTGTTTTAAGTTCATAGTCCTTGAAGACATAACCTGTTGTACTTAGAATGACAATGTTTTACTTTGTCAATGTGAGATTTTTTCTCCTGTCATGATGAAATTTTGATTTGTTGGTAGGGGAAATTGACCTTGTCATAAACTGAAGTGAGCCATCACTGTAAGACAGTTCTCTAGACTTCTTGTCATTTTATTAAAGAATTTTATTTTGTCTCCAAATGGTTCTTTTCAACATTAAGTTGAATAACTCACCTTAGACAGGTTAGAAAAATACGGCTGCTGATTCAACATGTGGTTCAATGGCTCTTCGTTTGGAGACCACACAGACTGACAAAGCGGTTCTGTCGCCAGCTGAAGTCACACTTCAGCAAAAATAAAATTATCACATTTGTGTCCAGTGGGGATATTTAAGATTGAATACAGCATAATTTAAGAAAAACAAAGTCTGAACAGCTGAAACCTGTCTTGCATGATAATGTAAATGTACTTCTGAATCTTTGGACCCAGCTTTGATTTGACCAGTTTGCAATGACAAGATTAGTTTCAGCTGAAATGGCAAACAAATCTAAATGGGAGCACATGCATTTTTAATTTAAGAATAATCATCTTATTGAAGAAAACATGCACTCTGCATGCTATGCTTTGTAATATTAAAGCATTCTTCTGGCATCTATGTTTGATTCCCCTGAGATAAGCTGTTAACAAGGTGTCTATTAACAGCAGGCCAGGGAACAGATACACCTCTTTATTCTCTCTCCACAGGAAAACTAACACTGTTCAGGAGTTCTACTGAAAGGGGAGGCAAGAAGGGGCAGTAACTCTGGACAATTAACACAGTGGGAAAAACAGCTCGTTAATTGATATTAGGTCATCAACAAATACACTTCCCATTGGGAAATCTGTGAAGCTAGAAAGGGGAAGTAACATGTTAATGTAACAAGTGAAATCTCATAAGGGGAAAATTAGGATCAGAAGTACGCACACAAATCTAGTATTACATGTAAATCATTAGTGTTAAAACATCCTCCATTATCTCTCAGACCGCTGGTGGACATTGACCATGGAGTAATTGTGGGATCTCGTCCCGCTGTTTCCTCCGGATCTGCTATTGTGCTATTATACGTAAAACAACTGCTACAGCCAAACATTCATAGATTTGGGTCATGGGAATGTATTAATGAACTAGAATCTGGAAAGTTTGCCAATATTTCATTGTGATGAGAATATGCTCAAGCTGGCCAGAAATCAATCCAATACCTGCAACAGTAGCTACTTTCTAACAGTAAAATATATTAACAAATCGAGTGGGGATTCACACTTGTACAGATCAAAGGCTTTCATGCATGTTATTTTGATGTACCGGTACCAGAAATAGCAGAAGCTTATAGTAATAAAGATTGATTGCTGTCTAATCTTTTGCAGTTCTGTTTGGGCAAGATCTGCTTTGGTGAATTTGCTTTTGAAAAGGGTAGAATCGATGTGCTTTTATCATATAATATTTTATTTCAGGCTCTTAAAATTTTTTCTGAGGTCAAGGTTTAAGGTTAACTTTAATAGCATAATGAAAATAGAATGACGCAAGCCAGATTTGATAAGTATCTAGGATAACATCAATTTACATTCCAGGGTGATGCTGTGCTTTAGCCTCATCATTCCTGTTTTCTTTTAGCAACTTCTGTATTTTTGCTTTCAAAAATTTCAATACTGCAACATGACTCCATTTGTCTACTTTCGCTTCACAATGTTTTCACATTTCAGGGTGTACCAGCATATTGAGATGCTGGGACTCTTCCTGTTCAATGATTCCATGTGTCTACTTTCGCTTCACAATGTTTTCACATTTCAGGGTGTACCAGCACATTGAGATGCTGGGACTCTTCCTGTTCAATGATGCCCTGGTGGTGACACGAAGAACAGACAAGAACTTCCCCTTCACGAGGGCAGTAGAACACACGTACAGGTTTGAGAGCAGTCTAGCCCTGTCAAGGCTGCGAGTTCGAGACATTCCCGAGTCTAAGTGTAAGTGGCTAATTCGTATGATGAATGTATTAGAAGACGGTTAGGAAACCGTCAAATTTGGGTGATTTATTATGTGATGTATATATACAGTGGAACAACGTGATAATGTGCCTCAACTACAAAGCCTTCTCTTTCACTTCTTCCAATATATTGTACATAATGAGTAATTTTGATGTGTGGGAAATGTTGGCTTTTGAGGGGAAATTATACGAAAGATGTGCCCCAAAATAAAAGCACCAAAATTTCTACTCAAATAGATGATACAGTCTTGTTCAATGAGCTTCCGCGAAAAGAGAAAGTGCAAAGATTTTGAGAAAATCTTGATATTCCTGATGCCAAAAATACCCAATATACAGTATGTGGTAGACCATTACTTAAGCAAATGTAGCTTAATGCAACAATTGTAATATTGGGATGACATCACATTTAGTGTATAAGGAAACACTCTACTCTGGCTCATTCACTAGATGTAAATATTTCAAAATGTGCAGGATCCCTTCCATAAGTGTTACAATGCACGTTATTTGTATTCTTGTGACGAGTTTGATGGACGGGATAGTTGAAAAAATTCAGAAATAAGAAGTAACTGTAGAGTGCTGCCTAACTGTCTAAAGGGACGTCAGGTGCTAATAATAGACTGTATCTGTGAAATCGCCTGATAATAAATGCAGAGAGCTGGATTCTTCACATAGCAGTAAAACCTATTAAATGAAGTTTTTTATCTTCAGACTGCTCTAAGAATGTGTATGTAAGTTTTGTGGTTAGAGATGTTAAGTGGGATCCATGTTTTTGGTAAACACTTGAGTTTACTACGGAATGATCAGGTCTTCTATGGGGGGTCTTTGGTTGTTTTCATGATTTTGTAATTTAACGTTCAGCAGTATCGAATGTTCACAATCTCAGAACACCTGACATTTCATGATATGTACATTGTGCAGTACACAGAAATGAATAGGTAACATTGAATATACCACAATAATTCCCAACACAGTCTATTGTTACAAATGACATTACATTGCATTGGGTGTACAATAGTAGTTCTAACATAGTGGCACTTGGGTCATAAAAGATTTAAAATAATTAGTTTTTAGAGTGGTGAACAGGTTGTTGTAGATATCTGGGTCATGTGATAATTTTTAGTTAAGTTCTCAATGGGGGCAAGTACTCAATAATATCTCTCTCTCTCTCTCTCTCTCTCTCTCTCTCTCTCTCTCTCTCTCCACACTCCCCCCTCCTTAGTAGCGAAATTAGCAAGACATATTGGCGAAAGTAAAATTACGTGAATAAATCCAAGTTTTTGTCAGAAAGATTTGCAGTGATTTCAAAAATACATCTTTGAAAATGTGAGTATCTTTAGAAACTGCAGTTGAAGACTATGACAATATACATGTGAGTTTAAATTGACATTGATAGACCTATCACTTAGGGTCTCTGGAGCCATTGTTTGTTCTGAGTCTGACCTTGTACTGGTATTATCACCAGCAGACCACACAAAATTACCCCTCTCTAATCGCGGACTCTTCTGACTTTGGGGTATTTAGTCTGGCCTGTGATATAATACACCCCTATTATCTGGACTCACACCACTTTTGTGGGTTTTTAGGTCTGCCCGTGACCGGTGGCCACCTGTGAGAACAGCTGGTTGGTGTACTTACTCCTCTGTCAAAATATGACCCAGTGTTAACAAATCACCTATGTGGTGGCAGATGAGTTCCAACTGGAGAATGTAGCAGTTTAACTATTAGATAAAGCAGAATTTAGTGATAAAAAAAAATGTCTTGCTGTATTATAGCAGTACAACTTTAAAACAATTTACTCCTCCTCCATCCATTCAGGCATTCCCGTTATTGATTGGCCACATTCTTTGATGAATGCAATTTATTTTTGCATGCTTATCAATTCCATCTAAATCAATGATGCTTGCAAAGTGGTTACAATGTTAGGTCAATGTAAGTTGTCCCTCTGAATCTAGTATGTAGGACATGTGGTGTGCATCAGAGATTTTGATTGCTGTGGCACTTGATTATATATAACTGTCCTTCACCAAGATTCAGCTATCAAGCTGTTGGAGGTATTGCCCGAATTTTTACTGGGCTTTCTGATTGCAGAGTACTGTAATCTGGTCAGTGACATTATGTTAACATTGTAAACACATCCAAACATGGCAATACAACTGATAGTTGTGACCTTTAGGGTTCTGTACAAACAAGGGTCAGCTTTGATGAAGGCCGGCATTTGTTTGTTTAAACTGCAGGTTATCGTTTGACCAGTGACAATTTGATAAGTCTGGAGTGATGATATGAAGCATGTCAATGTAAGACGAGCAGTGTTATACAAACAGCAGACAGTGACCAAACAAATAAGACATGCTATAATTATCTTTTAAAAAAGAGAAAAAAATGTAGCCTTTCAGAATGCATTGCATTAGCACAGATACTCTCTACAAAGAAGTTTTCTCCAGTGTTTTAGTTTTGCCCACTTCACCCTTGTTCCGAGTCCCATGGGGATCAGAGTTAGAATAGGTCCTCCCCAGTACCCCATGCTTGTGGTAAGAGCCGACTAAATGCGGCGGTCCTTCGGATGAGACCGCAAAAACCGAGTTCCCATGTCATAGCAGGTGTGGCACGATAAAGATCCCTCCCTACTCCAAGGCCATAAGCACCGAGCGTAGGCCTAAATTCTGCATATACAACCAACCTACCCTTGTCCTGAATGAGCATATTCTAAAGTGGGCAAATTACCCCAAAGTAGTAATAAATGGTTACGGACAAATTCAAGGCGGGATCAAATCGTTTGTCTCTGCGTGATTACTATCACGGGGTGAATATTTCCCTGCCTACAGAAATTGTTGTTTTTGTTAGCACAACAAGGAGAGCTGCAGCTTCTTTTTCCCATTAACCTTTCACTGATTTAATTAACCCCCATGGTAGCCAAATTTTTCTGCTCTCCAACGATTGAATTTGATATACATGGTCTCTAGTTGAACAGTATGTACATGACATTGCATGCAGGACAAAATAGAGCTTGTCCAGAAATATAATTTGAATAAAGTACATTATCTTTTATTTTACTCCACTATCTGGAAATAAATTGTCCTGAAAACCATTTGTCTCTGTGATAATATCTGTACAAAACCACTGACTTCGACCCATGGGTTAAAACTGCATTTTTAAAGAGATGTGATCAGGCAGACGCCCAATCGCGCCTCCAAAGACTGAATACACTGCTGGGAGATCCTTCTACTTCAGACATTTCATTTAACTAATTGTGCAATTATTTAATCCTACCAATCTGGAGCCATTGTTTGGTAAGCTAGTATGAATGATATTATGTAATTCGTTCATTGTGCATTAGCCTTGAACACAGTGGTATAATAAATCTGTGTTAAAAACTTGTTCCAGAGTAATTTAATATTTGATTATTGCTTCCAAGGTAATGCATTTGATTATTTTCCAAGGTAACTGGTGGTTTCCAAGGTTACTGGTTTCCAAGGATACATTTTTATGGTTTGTGCTGGGTTCACAGTTTCTATTCATTACATTTATTAATTAATAAATTACTATGACAACCATTGAAATATTAGAATCAAATTAAGATACTATAATCTTTAGAATTATTTGTAATCTACAGCATCGTGAAGATCGAGAGATAAAATACAGCCCAGTATTTTTAACTCCAGTAGCTGTCAACTTAAGAGTGACCGTCACGTAACCTCTGCTAATGGTTAATGTAGGCATCATATGAACTAAGTAAGGAAAAATCTCATTTCCCTAGAACACAAACAAGCATCATTAATCAATGAGGTGTTGGGGGGGGGGGGGGGGGTGTAAGGCTGGCAGAGAGTTTTACATTTGAATATCTGTTTGATTGGCAGATAATGAGGAGGTTTAATATTGCATGTTAATTCAAGGCTCATAAAATTGGTTTCATCTGTTACCCTGCATGATTTTAAATATAAGTATGTTGAGGAATGAGACTTTCAATAAGTGTGATATCTGTTTCTTCATAACCTGCAGTGTTGTCAAGAGGTTATTCACAACAAACATATTACACCCCTCCCCCCCCCTCCCCCCACCCCACAGGCCTGACCATGGATGAGCTGAGGGTCCAGTCAGCGGATCACAGTAAGATCACTTTATGTAGGTAAATTTTTACTATAATGGAATGAAAAATTGTATCTACTCAATTCTCTCCTTATATGTATTTTTGCCAATAAAATCCTGTATTTAGTGGTGAATTGTGTATACAATCCACAGATAAATATCTGCAGGTGTAAGTGTCAACTGGGAACAAAGCATCGCTGACTTGGCAGTTTGTTACCAGGTTGTTACCTGTAATTTCAAACAGATTCATTGGTGTAAAGCATCGGTCAAGGCTGCCTCCTGCCAAAACTTATATATGGGTTTGTTTGATCAAATTGAAATTGATTTCCTCCATCAGTGCTGTTTTATTGTCCACCGGGGCATCAACATACAGGTATATATCATCTGATGAATCACGCAAGTAAATGTTAGAAACCTGGCCAATGCTCCAAGGCTTTTAGTTTAAAAAAAGTGTAAATCTGCATGCGTTTAGTATTGGGAGCTCTTATCTTGCAGATAGAAGTTTTCTCCTGCTAGACCTGAGAAACATGCATACATTCCAAATGCATGTGCATCGAGTTGGAGTGTGCAAAGTCTTAATGAATGATTTCCTAATTGCCCAGTCTCCCTTTCTCTCAGATTGTTCCTCCTTCCTCATTTTTAAGCCTACTTACGACATTTGGAGGTAGGAGAACAAACGATGGGAAATACTTGACACAGCAGTGACTCACGATTCTGGCCAAAGGTTATTTGGACAAGGTTAAGTTAGTGTTTCATTGCTGAGACATAAACTCTTAATGAAGACTCACCCGATCCTACTGGAGTCGGACTTTGTCTTCAACAAATATTATGACCCTGATCCAGGACAAACCATTTTTCCATGCTTACAATGGATTTGAAGGAGTTGTGAACAATCGAACTGATGGTGACTAGAAACGTGAAGATAAGATTCGTATCTCTGTATACCATTGATTTGACTGTTGTATGAGTCTATTTGATGGCTCATCATTACACCCTAACCCTACACACTGTTTTAAATCTTCTTATATTGATGGGCAGTACTATGGTACTGGCTTTCCCATCTCTCTTTTGGCTTTTGTGTGTCCGGTTAATATTTTTCACACCGTGAGACGTAAGGACTATCAGGCTTGATCGGGAAACTTTATAGCTATACCTACTCAAATAATAACCAGATCACATCTCATTCTTGCACACTTAAATTGTGTCTCAGTCATACATGTATCTTGAGCACTGTAAAGGTCTAGGATCATCAAACTTTGGTTATTTGATGCAATGGGGGGGGGGGGGGTGTTGACCCAAAAGTAGGTCACTGTGGTCTCCTTTTGAAATTTTGCGGCTATGCACAGTCAAACGAGTGTTTCCGGATGATATCTTGCACTGTGGCAGTGATTTTAAAGCTTAACTCTGTCAGACCTGGTCTACTGAGGTATCTGGGACTGATGCAAACATAGATGCATCATTAATCCAGTAAATGTAGAAATGTCTCCTAATGGAAAAATGTATCTTGGTATATCATATTTCAAGTTCAAAAAGTTTTAAAAATACACAAAGGGAAAGACTAGAGATGTTCATTCAAAATGTAATAATTTTTTTCATTCAAAAGCATGGCCAGCCAACACTCCATACACGATGTAAGTAGGACATCCAGTTACAGCAATGTGAACAAAAAAAGCAAAATAACAATGCATGGATTACTAATGAGAATGAAATATATTTTCTCATTTACTTTAGACAATATTGCAACCACAAAACATTTCAAATTCATTTTATTTTATTTGTTCAATTTTAACTTTAAAAATTTATGTATCTTAATTAAAGAATAATCATAAACTGCATTTTACTTTATTAACTAATTTCATTTCTCAATTTATTTTAGATCTAAAAGTAGCATTTCCATTGAATTCAAAAATCATGAATAATAATTTCCAAAAAAAAAATAATACCAAAATGGGTGACTTTATGACTGATATTTAGTTGGTGTAATTCTTGTAGCATTATAGGCCTTTCCAACGCTGCCACATTTAATGGTGTTGTAACATTGGCATTAGGCCACATTTGATGACGTTGTGACATCGAGTTTTGATCAAATTATGGAAAACAATATCTGAACTATGTATAAATGGGATGACTTTGATAATGAGTGGGCAGTGAAACTCTGATGGTGCATATGTTTTCACCAGGGCTTATCGTGTTTCCCAAATTCTTATGTCCGTTATAGAAACATACTCTTAAGTTTGTTTATTTTAAATTTCTCATTGGTCTTCAACATTTTCTTTCTTATATGTTGAGATTCTGAACAGATATTTCCAAGTGGTTGTTGTTCTATAAATTACCACAAAAGCTCAAAGATCTGATGAATTTGATCTAAGATGTCTCATCACATTCAGTCTAACTTCTGTTTGTGTGTATGTGTATATAGATAGATACAAATTAGAGTTTTTAATAACCAACTGTTGTGGCCTTTTCAGTGCTTTTATATAATATATATGTATAAGATTAGACCTTCAGTGGAATCTTTCAATTTGAAGTGTAGGTCTGTAATACTAGATCTGTAAAATGAAAAGCTTCCATCTTGAAATGATACATAGGTTAATTGTAGAAGGGTTATATGTATGGATGCCCCCCCCCCCCCCCCCCCAAATTTAAAAGCTCTACAACTATATAGTTTTTAAAACAAAATCCTGACAATATGTATATCATGGTGTGCATAGAAAAATTCTGCAAACAAAAAGAAAAAAAAACTTAAATAGGTCAACAAGTGACCCGGTTACCTTGCCATCAGAATTACATAAATACATCCTGATGCTAGACTTCAGAATTACACAATACCTGCTATGCTAGACTTCCTTGATAATGTATTTAGGCACTGTATCTCTTGTACCTGTACGTTTACGAACACACCACACAAACAGGACCAAAAACATGCACATCCTCCAGAGGCATCAACAGAGTGCATGTAATCCCTGGTCAACCAAAGGACACTATTTTGTATGTACGAATAAATCTCAAATGCTGTTTGATCTATAGCTATGAAACTTCACATTAATTTGTAATGAAACATCATATAAAAAATAATTTTATTATGTTTCCCTAAATCTTGATCATTTATGTCATGGAATTTGGTTTTACAGGATTTTAGCATACTCTTCTTTCATCATTGAAATATAACTTTGTTTTAAAAATATCAAGGATTTTGAATATATAGTTTCACAGGTTTTGTCATTTTATCCTTCTTAGGTGACATTTTAGTATTAATTAAAAGTTCTAGCTTTCCTACCCATTTTCTCTCTTGTTTGTTATAGAGTGCATTATCTGAAAATTATATGAAACAAAGAGTTGTAAATACTAATGAAAGATAGTAATTAGAGAAAATTTCCAATTTCCTTTGATTTTTTTTTTTGGTCAATTATAAGGTGTTTAACTTCAATTTTAAGATAACAACTTTCCTTCAATATTTTTTTTCTACTTGTCATATGTGTTATAGTATACATAAATCTTAATCCACATGTAATACAAATCAAAGAATTTCAATTAATTAATAGTATATGAATTTTAATAGGTTTTTTGAAGATTTTTCATTAATGGTGTTTTAGCCTCAAAATAACAGCTTCCCCCAATGCATTTTTCTACCATTTGATTTTTTTAAGGATATACTTTAATGCTATTGATACTAACTGGAAATAGATAAATATTTAGAAGGAGCGTATTAAACTATCAAAATTGAGAGGGGGGAGCTTTTGTTGCTAATAGTTCCCAGATGTGTGTACATACACCCAAGCGGTACACTTTATTTTTAGTGAATGAAACTTCACTGCATTAAAATGGTTATAATGTATATACTTAGACAGAGGCACTTTGAGGGGTTAAACCCCTTGAGCCCTCACTACATTACTTTATTTCCCCCTGAACCCATGGCTCCTGGTCTGTGCCCCATTTTACCCTCAGTCTACCACTGCTAACAAGTACTGAAAACAGCTGCATGCAGTCATCACCAGCCTCTTTGTACTGAGCTACAAGTGCTTGTATCATCTGAAAGGAGGGGGATTTTGATGACCTAAATATGGTTTAGTTTACAACAATTTTCTGACATTTTATGATTGCAAGCTACTGGAATATCCATTCCAACCAAATGCCCCAAAAATTTGTCAACTGCTTATATTTGGGGAGCTTTCAGGTTAGCGTGGTCTTTTTTGATTTACTATAATGCCTGTGCAAACATTAGGTTTGAATAAACAACCCAGAATTTGTAAATTCTGAAAGAGAAACTATTGAGATTAATGTACTTTGAAATTTCTTGAGTGTTGACTATATGTGATAGGTTACAGCCGGACTTATGTTGGTGACTTCATTTTAACTGTGTATGTAATGCTTTATATATCCATGAATTTAGGGGGTTTATCTTCGGTTTCGGGTCTTTCTAAGGGTAGTTGTTATATCGATGTATGGTTTTAGTCTTATCAAATATAAAATGTCTCGAGTCCACATGCCTTCCGTAGGGTTTTGTGAACTCTTAAACCTTACAGAAAATGTTCAAATGTATAACCCATTCAAGGTCTTGATAATAGACAAAGTGGGCAGGATTCAGATAGCAGATTGAACTTTGCACTTCTGCAGTCAGTGCAGCCAAAATCTGAAACTGATTTGGTTACATTAAGTGCAAGTCTTTCATCAACACCTGTTGTCTGCACTGGTTTATTTGTTGGAGAGATACACGATTTTATTATCATTTATTGAAAAGGGGTTTTTGAAAACAAACTAGCAGCCCATTACAATCTCTTCATACCATAAACAAACGTAACATTTATTGGTATGTAATTTGATTTGACTTGTTGTTTTATAGGTACGTGTATTTTTTCATTATGTCGGCTGAATTTGTCATATTTCTTAATTTCTCTGGTGTTTTTTCGTAATACACATTTCGTGTTTTACTGATAGAAGCACCACTCACCAGATTCACCTATTTTTATCCGCTTTTGTCCATCGTTATGCATTTGTTGTCAGCTGAACCATTTGTAACCAATTTTGATAAATAGCATTTATGAGTAAAGGGAAACAAAAAATTGTGTTTCATGGTGTCCGGTTGTCCGCTAATTTCAGGGGCCTAAGGGTTGGGGCCAAAACCATCAGAATTAATACAATCTTCAAAAATCTTTTTTACTCCTGGACATCAAGCAGTCAAAATGCTTTGTATCTTAGAAAATCTTCTACATCAAGGAGGCAAAATGTTTGCATGATTGTAGTGGGCTGTAAGCACCCTACTAAAACTGTTGAAATTGTGACCTCGGGGTTCAGGTATCAGGGTGGGGCTAGATTGGTTATATACATATATTGTATTGAACATGAAATAGAAAATTTTCTTTATTGCTGGATGTCAAGCAGACAAATTGTTTAATGGATTATAATGAGCAATGTGAAATTTATGACCCCTGGATTCAGGTCCCAGGGTGGGGCTTAGTTGATCATATGTTGAAAATGCAATTTATTTGAGAAAATCTTTACTCCTTGACATCAAGTAGGCAAACTGTTTGCATGGTTACCTATGATAAGCGATGAGCCCTCTTTGAAAACATAAAAAGTTCATTTTGCCCTTTAAGAAATCGAATTGGAAATCACATTTCACAGTGATATGTTACAAAACAATGAATTGTACATTATCAGTTAGCGATGTTTATGATAGTTATACCAATTATGTATCATCTAGTACAAAATGTAAAATATGTGTCAACTCAGGTGACCGTTAAGGCCCATGGGGCTCTTGTTAGTAACACAGCATTTAAATGATTAGAAAATAAATATGTATGCATACAAGCATATATAATTGTGTTGTACTTCTTATAATTCTATGTTCCTTTCTCTCATTCATTCACAGATATACGCTATGGGTTTAAACTAGAAACCCCAAAGAGAGCTCTTCACTGTGCTGTGGAAACGGAGGAAGAAAAGTTTAACTGGATCAGCCTCTTAGAACAAGCTATACGATCTGCCATTGACATATAGTGACATTCTGTCAGCAAACCGGTTATAAAGTTCTGGCCGTATAGTAGTAGACCAGTAAAATCTCGTCCCTTTAGCTTTAATATTAGCACTCTCATTGTTCATTTTACATTTTAATATTCATTGTGATATTTTTTTTATATCACTGTTATACAGATTGTTGATATATTATTGTTTGTAATTTAGAAATTTATTATTTGCACACATGCACACACATAAACAGTTTGTCTGTGATATTTACCAGTATTTGCCCTTCTGTAGTGCTGACTAGTGTGTATCGAGATGATTTTGATTTTAATGTGTCTGCTTTAGCTGTTACACTTGTCAGTGAGTTGTTTGTTGAAATTTATGACTAAGATCAAATGAATTTAGTGCTGTTCCTTTCTGTTGCTGTCAATATTAACTAGCAGTTATAAAATTATTTACATATAACAAGGTACATGTGCACTTAAACTATTGTATAGCTGACTGATAAACTTATTTGGTTGTGATATAAATAGATATATTTTTTTTATGTAGGATAGTTAACATTGTTTATGTATGTAGAGAACCAGTGTCGTATAGAATATTGTTACTTCTGAATTGTTTTCTGTGTTTTTCATAGTGACTTGTTACAATTCCTTGTTTTGTTATTAGATATCCCTAGCCCATGTTGACTGGATATCCCTAGCCCACAATGGCTAGATATCCCTCCTTGCTATGTCAATTAGATATCCCTGGCCCATGTTGACTGGATATCCCTAGCCCACAATGACTAGATATCCCTCCTTGCTATGTCAATTAGATATCCCTGGCCCATGTTGACTGGATATCCCTAGCCCACAATGACTAGATATCCCTCCTTGCTATGTCAATTAGATATCCCTGGCCATGTTGACTGGATATCCCTAGCTGACAATGGCTAGATATCCCTCCTTGCTATTCAGACTAGGTGTCATTGAACCACAATAACTTAATTCCCTTCCTCACAGTCTGGATATCAACTTTACAGAGTAAATATCCATGTCCAACTCTCGCTGGATATTCCCTGTACAGCGTGTGTACAGTTACTGGATATTTATACTGAAGGGATATCCGTTTTCCTTAGTTACTGGATATGTATACTGAAGGGATATCCGTTTTCCTTAGGTACTGGATATTTATACTGAAGGGATATCCGTTTTCCTTAGTTACTGGATATTTTATACTGAAGGGATATCCGTTTTCCTTAGTTACTGAATATTTATACTGAAGGGGTATCCGTTTTCCTTAGTTACTGGATATTTTATACTGAAGGGATATCCGTTTTCCTTAGTTACTGGATATTTATACTGAAGGGATATCCATTTTCCTTAGTTGAAGGGATATCCATTTTCCTTAGTTACTGGATATTTATACTGAAGGGATATCCGTTTTCCTTAGTTACTGGATATTTTATACTGAAGGGATATCCGTTTTCCTTAGTTACTGAATATTTATACTGAAGGGATATCCGTTTTCCTTAGTTACTGGATATTTTATACTGAAGGGATATCCGTTTTCCTTAGTTACTGGATATTTATACTGGAGGGATATCCGTTTTCCTTAGTTACTGGATATTTATACTGAAGGGATATCCATTTTCCTTAGTTACTGAATATTTATACTGAAGGGATATCCATTTTCCTTAGTTACTGGATATCAAAGTCCCACATTGACACACCCTCTCCACAGTGAATGGTAAACATCTCCAGCAGTGACTGGATATCTCTCTTATTGGTCAGATATCTCTGTCCCAGTGACTGAGTTTCACAATTGACTAGATATCTTTATTCAGCAGTGACTGGCTTCACATCTCCAGTAGCGACTGATATCCAAGTTCCACATAGGCTGGAATATCACCTCATCACAGTGATTAGACATGATATTCACACATTGGCTACAGGGATATCTCCTGCTCTGTTACGAGTAACTGTCCCCCTCTCTCCGTCCATTATTAATGGCCATTCTCCGTCCATTATTGTTAATGGCCACTTTTGGTCATGGTTTACAGGATCTGTTAAGTTTTTGTTTGCTGTTTTTGCTGTTAAGATGGGTCATTATTTTGTGACCCTGAAGTTTTATCTGATAGTTGACCTGCATGGTCCTCGTTGAAAACACTGTATAACCAGTTGATTCATCTTTATCAAAAACGTGATACAATTTTTTAAGTTATTTCTTTTTGACGGATGTTTTAATGTAAAGAAAAGGTTTCTATAAATAGTCATGTGCTTATTTCTCTGTTAATATTAGGTTTATTTTGATATGCATAATTATGGTAGGTTATTTTAGAAGTTTTCTTTTTTAATCTTTTTTAAATATACAAATGTACATGTATATTTTTCCTAAGTAATGGACAAACTTTGAATGCACTCGTATAACCCAAATTTGTATTTTTCACCTTTGAAACAAATTATGAGCACGATTAGATAAGTTTCCATGTGATTTGTGAAAGACTTTGGTATGCATCCTAACAAACGTCACTGTGCCCTACATTACATTTCCTCAACATTTTCTCGGGATTGTTCATAATAGCGTTTACACATTGTATAGAATTATGTGTATGACCTTTGTTATCATAAACCTTTTGGATATTTATTGCTATTTTGAATTATTGTTTTCTTGCTTGTAGAGGAAAAAAAGGTATTAAGGATAGAAATAAATTTCTTTTCACACTTTGAATGTTTGATAGTTTTTTTTTTTTATGGCAGCCATTGCGTTAGAGCAAGCAAATGCAATGATTTTCAACAGCAAATTTTATACCTTCAGATTGCAGTTGTTGCACATTCATCTACCTTTAAGACATTTAAAACTTAGAGGAGAAGATAGTGGCCTGATCCATATTTGTTTATCTAATTAAATGGCATATGAAAGACAAAAGAATGCAATCTGATTTTATCCCACCTGAGGGTACTGCCATAATCCTAGACAAGGAGATTTCATGGTATTTTCAGGTAATAAGTGTAAAAAGTGCTTTGGGGATAATCAGAATGGAGGAGATGCTTACATTATTGAAGTCTTATTTCACAAAGGAATTTTGTTGATTTAGCAATATACACTCTACATGTAAATAAGAGTAGGTATTGCCACCATACTTCATCATATTCAACTTGGTTGCCTTTTATATTGACACGAGTTCTGAGATGGAGGAAGAAGAGGCCGAGTATTATTGATAAGGAAAAAAGAGTGCAAATGTCTATGAATTGATAAAATGTCTTAAGTTTTGCTCAAATTAGTCAGCAGTAAAAAAAAAAAAGAATAGTGAAAAATACGATGTATAATCAAAGGCATTAGCTGTCAGCTAGGAGGCAAAGCCTCTGAATCGAGTTTAGGATGAATATGCTGTAAAGTCCCAGGGAGGGGGGATAAAATTTAAAATTTGTGGGTAATAATTATTATTTAATGTAAAGTGTTTTCATTTATTTTTGATAACATTCCTGGCAGCAGACACGCGTATATATAGTTGTGTATGTGTCTCTGCTGGCAGGCAATGATGTAGATTACAAATATTTAATAAATAACTCTGGAAGTTGAAATTAATTCATGTCATGCAGATAAAAAAAAATTAAAATTCCATATTTATTCTGTATTCGTAGACTGCTTAATAATGGACGTAAAATGATAGTTTTTTTTTATTTTTAATTTCACTATAAATGTAAAATAGAAGATTTATTCAAACAATTTGGGTCCACAGAGGCAAAAGGATGCAGAAAGCCCAAAATCACAGAAACCTGACAAAGGAAAACAAAGACTAAATTACACTGCATGATGAACAGAGAGTTAGCCGTCAAATCTATCAATGCATAAAATACACACAAAAATATAATTCAGTCTCTGTATGTTCTCATAAAGTGATTATATATAATTTAAATATACATCTATATATGAATTTTGTTTTAAAATTTAATAATTCTAAAATACATATTTTTATTATTAATGTTATCTTTTTTAATTTGTACCTCCGAATTTTCTCTAGCTTATGTTCATGTCTAATAATAAAACTTTCCGCAAACGTGCTTAGCGATGCATGTATTGGAAAACTTTGCGTGCTAAAAATAAATTACTTTTGATTCCCAATCTCATTGGTCATAAATGGGGGTAACTCCTCCCCTTCAATGGCAAGGCCAGTTGTGAAGAGAGATTTTTGACGAACGCTTCATACCGTTTTCGATGCGAAATAATCACATTTTTTGGAAGCCAGAATTCTTAAAAAGAAGCCGAAGATTTTCAGGTAAGGTTCCTCTGTTAGAATTTATCGGAAAATTGAATCACGGACGGCGTGAGGTGGACTGGTTTCTAGAAAAGCCGTTAACCGTTAGGTAGTCCTATCGCACATAGGTGTACCTCGGCTCCACATCAGCTGATAAGTTGAAAGGCTATTAAAAGATAGTATGCAATCTACCTAGTGTAGACTGTTAATAGCACAGCAATCCATGCAAATATGAATGAAATACCATATCTCGACCGTTCCACATGCTGCAAGATGAAGTGCGCCAATAGAATTGCATCATTTTTTCCCCCTAAGGCACATGTTGATTAGAGTAGAGATTCATTGGAACTTCTTTCTATGGTTATAGAGGCCTAGATACGACTCCTATCATTCGAATTTCCTCAAACCGTAAGTAGGTCAAAATTCAGTCATTCGCGAAAGTCACTTGACATTGCGAGGTGTTACGGTGTAATTGACCTTATGGAGGTTAAATTTAATTGAATGTCTAAACTAGATTAGGACCGTGTACACACTTAAATGATACTAGGTCTTAATGTTCATAATGTCTCACATTATTTTTCCTTGTGCAGCATTACTCCTGAAAATGATGTGTTAAATAAAACCCACATAACTTATCATGCATAATAGGATAAATGTGTACCGGTAACTGTCATGTGTTGGTGACATTTAAGTCTTTTACTTTTAGTCTTTTCTATCTTCTACATTTATAGGAAAGATAAATGATGTACAAAGATAAATAATGTAGAATCTACAACACTTTGTTTAATAGAATAATCTGACTTGTCTCAGGACAGGCACTGAGACATTACTGGGGCCCTTCAAGGACATCATCACTTCATTAAACAATGGAACATTACTACACAACATCCAGCGATACTTTAGTTCTACTTCATTTGCTTCAAGTATACTCTCTCAAAACAACCTATATATAGTCTCTCTTGATAGCCATACAGATAGTTCCATCCTGGTTAGTGTTATAGTAGTTGAATACATGATCAATTCGTACTTCTAATATACATTATATATTTATATACCTGTGGGCATTTACTGTTATTAGATTTGAAATTTGATCATCATCAAACCAGCCTTTTACATCTCATTATGGAATTCCTAATTCCTGAATTGATATCTTTATTACTTTTATATTAAATTTACTTTTGTGTCTGATGTGGAACAAACGTACCACTGTTATATTTGAGTAACTAATAATGAGTTGAAAACTCGGATCTGAAATATAATTGAATACACAATTTCTGAATTGCCCAATAGTTCTTTCCCTTTGTGGAACTCTTATGCAGTGAGACGCAAAACATACTATCGGCCACACGCGGTAGGTACAAATGCTTATCGCTGCCTTCATATATTGCCTAAAGGCCTATTATCAGACATTATGCAACCACCCAAACTACAGGGACACAATATTAGCAAGTTTATTTAGTTATTTGATAATAAATTAGCTCAAACAAAAATCGATTATCACCATTTTTCTTTGATTAAAATATCACTCGTGCAGAGGAGGAAACAAAAAATAATTTCATATTTAATTTGATGGCCTAATTCAAACAAATATTGTATTTGATATGGTCAGTTTAATGTATACCAACGGTTGGTATAAGCAAAATTTACACTTTCATTACTTTTATCCATATTTACATAGCTAATCTATAGTATATTGTATACATCTTGTACCCACTCAAGCATTCAACAGAACACTGAACGTACCTCCATCACAGAAGAGCCGATATCTCGGAAGTTGCGTATTGAAGGGCACTGCATGTCCTGGGGATAAATGTACCAAATTCATGAACTGTAGTATGTTAAAACCACAGACCTCTGGCCCCCTATGACTTAACCCACAATTTATTGGGGGCTAAAGGCAGTTATTAATAGCCCTAGCTGTCATACATTAGGGGCTTAAAGGTGGTCCTTAAAACCCCTGCCCTTCATATTTGGCATCCACATTAAATAGACCCCATTGTACACCCTGCAATACACATGCACTAATAAATGTTTTTAAATGCATTATATAAATTAATGCTAAAATTTGAGTCAAGTGGAAACAAGTGATACTAATTCAAAAGTTTAGACAAAGTTTGAGATTCATCAGACTTTTATGTGACCCCTTCTCCATACCCCTACCCCATCTTTATATTGTCACAGTGATGTGTTCAGAAATCTTGGATTAGAGAAAACAGTGATAAGATTAAGCTGATGAATGAAGAGAACTCTCATTGTACATATGATCCAGGGGTTCTGCATAAAAAAATTGGGGGGGGGGGGTGTTGTTGGAATGACAGGACCTCAGATATGCAAGTTTCAAGATGTGTCCGAGTTATTTCCCTTTGGGGAATTCTCGTACACAATAAGGTGTGAAACATTTGTTTAATATGCAGACAAATACCCATCACAGCGTCAGTGAATGTGTTCAGTAAGTTTCTGATACACAGTTTTATCACCCAAATTAGACTTAAAAGGTTGTTTTTATTTATTCAATTTTTTTTTCAATTATTATTTTTTACTATGAAAGTATCATAAGTATTTCACATGCAAGATCCAGGTTTAACAATAATTCAGTGTGTATAATTTCTTGTTTACCTTTACCTCACTGTAAGTGTGCATATAGTTAGCAGGGGAAATTAAACCATTGAAAAAAGTTATGTCATGGACAAATTGCACAATATTGATAATTGAGTTTCTCCACTTTTCAGTCACTTTATAGATAGTGACTGATTAGATATAGGTTGATATACATTATTACAATATCCTACTCCTAGTTATATGGAACAACATCAAAATGATGCTGAAAATAAATTTTTGAAGCTCTCTTTGAGAAATCTCTAGATACTGAATTCTGTAAATCAGGATACTTTTAAATTACTGAGATTTCTTGATTGAATATATAACTCTTTACATTTGGGTGCAAATTTTGCTCATGCAATACCATGCTACAGAAAATTTTATGTTGCTGCACTCGTAGGTTTCTATTACAAGCCAAAGAATTGAAAACTGCTGATTAAGTCCCTTTAAATGCAAAGTACAAGGTATTTTCAAATCATGAAGAAGAGAAAACATCTGTAGATGACCAGGGTGTGAGAGAGACACATCAGGGACTTTTTTAGAGACTGTTTTTATGCGTATCTTATAACATGCAACATTGTCACTACAAATACAATAATCCACGGCTGCAATTAGAGAAGAAGTATTTATTGATTTGATGATTTACCTGGCGGGTAACAGATGGATCTACACCCTGATCTTACTCACCTCCTAGTGTTATTGAAAATAATGAATATTAACGGGAAAAGTCTGTGATTATGTGTTTTAATTGCTGCATTACACGTGTTCATGTAGACAAGATCAGGGTGTCAAGTCCCTATCTATTCCTATATTTTCCTATAAACTTGTAGGTTCCTATATTTTCCTTATAAGTCATTAAAACCCCTATAAAGCCCTATATAAATAAAATAAAAATGAGTTCTATTTTCAAAAATGGTAAATTAAAAAAACTGTCTGTTGGATGGAAAACTGTCCACATTTGAAAGGATTTTGTCTTTGTTTATGTTTGATATTATTTCTTCTCCAGTAAGATACTATGCTTGCTAGATTTTTATGCAGAAACAATAAACTTTTATAGAAATTATTTTATAAAAACCCTATTTATTCTTTTAAATCTGCTGTAAAAATCGCTATACTTGCCCTCTAAACTGCCCGAAAAATTCCTATAATCCTACTATACGAAAAGTGGCTTGACATCCTGCAAGATGGAGATATACTGTCTCACTCCCCAGAAATACAAAGAATAGCAACATCTAACATTTTGTCGTTTTAATTAACATGTAACTTGTATACTTTGAATACAATGTTATCACATTTGTAGTCTGCTATATTCGCATATGATAATAATACCAACTAACTGAGTACAATGTTCATAACACAACACAATCTGATTAAAACCAGATCTTGGATCCGCTCCTCTATTGACCATGTCACATTCTTCTACTCGACATGGCCAATAGCAGAGCGGATCCAAGATCTGTTTTTAAGGTAGTACTCTACATCGTCATAATGGCTGACTTCCTTTAAAAACATGGATGAAAAAATCGATATCAGCAATATTTGACTTTTCCTTTTCCATTTACTGTAAATACCTAACCGAGTAGCTCAGTAGGTTAGAATACTGACTGCTGAACAGTAGGTCGCAGGTTCTAGTCCATCAGGGGTTTTAAATTTTTTTCAGATTACCCTCTACTAAAACTGTATTTTTTGACAAAATAAAGTAAATTTGAAAATTTTCAACTTCAAAATATTGTTGTACATATCCTCCACTTTTCATCTACATCAAAATTCTCTGGTGTAGCATACCTCCTTAATCAGATTGATAACACCATGAATTCCTTTCATCATTGAAACTTAAAAGTCACTGGAAATGATTTTGATTTAGCATCACTATTTGCTATGAAATATATATATAGGAGACTGGTATGTGTCACTGCCACATTTTTCAGACAAAAATTCTAAATGTCTCTAGAATAATTATCAATCAATGCTGAAAGAAGTCCATTTTTGAAAAAGACATATTGCTTTAGTTTATGAAGACTGCATGTAAACTGTGAGGAAGTTATGACTGAACACCCCCGGTTTTGTGATTCAGCCATATCTGTCGGTCTTCAGATTGAATATAATAATTAACAGAGACAGCTCAAGACTTTTTAAACAATAAGCTACATTATTCATTTATCATGTTTATAATGGATTATACATATACATCATGTACATAATGAATTTCATTAAATTGATCGAGTGACACACTTTCAAATGACAACATCCTTGGACTCGTTGCTTCTTCGTTTAGTGGAGGAGTCAAATACTGCATTGTCTAATTGAAAATATATCTATAGAATATAACAGAGAAATTGGAGACCTTTTATTGTTTAAACAATATCTATTCAATAAATTGATGGGGTTTGGCAGCAGGTTCAGCCTATAGGAGCCCATATCTGTGACTTCCTGGATCTACAGCATTCATCCCGCCCTCTAGAAAACATGTACACGTTTCGATATTCCATTGTTACAAGAGTCTTGTTACTTCAATTCATTCACACAATTACTAGTATTTCATCCAAAACTAAATTTTAGGTCACCTGAGTCACTCAGGTGACCTATTGCTATTGGTCTGCGTTCTGTGTTGTGTGTCATCCGTTAACAACTTCTTCCCAGAAACTGCTGGGCCAAATTTGGTATGTATCATCTGCAAGTGAAAGAGACCAGAAATTGTAAATTTCATGACCCTCCCCCCACCCTAGGGGGGGGGGATTAATTTGGAGTAAACACTGTAAAATTGATGCATTTCTTTAAAAATCTTCTTTACTCTTGGCTATCTAGCAGACAAAGTAAGTATATAGTAATGATAAACAAGGAAGCTTAGCTCTACCAAAATTGTAAATTTCATGACCCCAAGGGCTGAGGGGTTTTTGAGCAAGGGTGTGGCCATACATCATATATGGTCATTTAGTGAAAATACATTATTTCTTTTAAGATATTTTTCTTTACTCATAAGAAATAAGAGAGAGAGAGAGTTTATAAACTATAATTTCTTTATTACCATGTTAATTGATGTACCAATTAACACAAAGAACTCTTGAGGCAAGCAACTCAAAACTGATTTGAGAAAATTAATTTCAGGGCAAGCAGTAACAAAAGATACAGGGTTAATAGAAAGGAAAATACATGTATTTATTTCAAGGTATTGTCAGCAAGTTTTCGGAACAATTATTTCCTGTCACGATACTTTTTCACTAGTACTCGGGTGACCGATTTAGGCCTGTGGGTCTCTTGTTTGTTGTGTTGTGTGTATAGATAGAGCAACTGAAATGTTGTGAATATGTACTAACAGGAAGGGAGAAAATACAACAGACCTGGAGGCTCTCTAGTCAGGTGTTCTACCGAGCTATCTGGTCACCAACGAACCCGGCTGACCGCTACATCTCTCCTTCCTTAAATTTTCTCCATCCTCGAAGACACACAACCCAAGATATTTATGCCAGCTGGCAGACATTTTCACCTGTTAGTTCCAGGGGCTGGTCTATGGCACCAAATGCAACAGGAAAGAAGAAAATTCAATGAACCAGACTTGAACCTGGGCCCCCTGAATCTCTTGTCTGGTGTTCTACAAACTGAGCTAACTGCATGGCCACCGGCGATCAATCCCAACTGAATACTATCATATATACTCGCCTATAAGTGTTAGTCAGATTTTGGGAAGTTAAATTTTGGTCCAAAATTCTATGTCAGACTTATAGGAGTGTCCTAAGAAAATTAGTTTTTTCTGGACGGCGTAATTTATAGCCGAGTATTTTTTAAACAACAAAAACATGGAAGAAATTATGATCGACTAAATAGTAACTGTTTAATTTGTTGAGAATAAAAAAGTGAAATATCAATGTCATATCCCTAACTATTATTGGAACACAGATAGATACATTAGAGTATTGATATGAAATTGATTTGTTGGGAAAAAATATTGAATATCGTCGCATTTCTCAAAGTATTATTTGAAACACAGGTAAAAACATTAGAGCAGTGATTTTAAATTGTCAACCAACTCTTGAAAAAATTTAGGCGAACTTATAAATGAGTCAATGATAATTCCCTCCAAAATAACCTAAAAACTATAGACAACTGATTTATAGGCAAACCGACTTACAGGCGAGTATATACGGTATATTTAGTCCCCTACCCATGAAACCAGAGGGCGCGATAATTTTCTACTTTGTCCCATACCAAAATTAAGTACGGAAAAAGGTACAAAAACATACACAAAAAGTATACCTTTTTTCCCCTCACCTAGCTCCAAGTCTCAACTACCTGTATCATAAAATTTATAAAACTGAAATACACGTATAGGAGTATATAAAAATAGACGATACATTGGATGAAACAGAAACTTTAATATCATGCAGAATTAAAACTTTTTGACTATTAAATCCTTCCGCCACAAAATATAGTCCCTGTTAAACCCTTTCAAAATTTGAATCGACACAATTTTTTTCAACTGGATAGGGTGTAGCATCCTGTGTAGTTGTACTCAAAAGCTCAGGAGCTAACTTCCTTAAGAAGGTACAGAAAAGTACTTTTAATGCATGAAGTACTGACAAAGAAATTGTTACAAAGTATGAAACGAATCAATTTGCACAAACTACCTTTAGATACAACTTTTTAAATTTTATATCTTTCTCTCTCTCTCTCTCTCTCTCTCTCTCTCTCTCTCTCTCTTGGGTTTTTTTTTTTTTTTGCCTTATCTGAACTTGTAGAGTAATCATTGGTTTGTCACATTTTTTATACCCGAAATTCAGAAAATAATTACATTTCAGTAGAAATTGAATGCTGCATATGCCACTTGTCAGTGTTTATCAAGTGTCTGGCAGTCAATATATTACAAGAATGGGGTCCTTGTGGCAAAGTGTATGCTAATTAAATGTGGTGTTAAATTCTCAACCTAGAAATTTGTAACTGTAGAAGACTTCAACAGGTAATAATAATTAGCATGGTTCTACATCCTGATATTGTTTATTCGTTATGTGGGGTCATGTGACGTATAAGTTGTACTGTAATGAGTCTGTACATCCTATACTGTGTAGTCCTTGCGTGACAGTGTGATAATATATTAATTAATTATGATTATTTTCCATAATGTCAGCCATGTCCTCATAATTTGTAATTAATGCAGAAAAAAAGTTAACGATTAGATTTGCAATGCAACCTTTTCTGCGCCTTCTGATATTTTGCATCACCATTTCATTAAAATTTTAACATCAAAATATTTCTAACATAACCGGAAAATCAGCTTCCAACAATTTTGTTCCCAGTCATTTCAAACCTCATTGATTACTGTATTTATTTGTTATTTCAATGGTTATTATACTGTATTCATCATCAGTTTATATCATAAACACAAATAATTCATGTAAGAAGAAAACTGTATGATTCCTCTAGATGTAAAAGAAAAGCTCTTCACTATTGAAAAGTAGTCCTGGTATCATAGCTTAGTCTGGTCCCCGTCCGCATATTACTTCTGTTTTGCACTTGGATTACGAAGTGTAAAAACAGTTTGAGTGGCTGGGGGATGGGAACTAGACTAATAAAAGCTATAAAATTAAGTCAATATTCATATTTATTCAAAACATACTGCTTTTACTGAACTGGAATGATTTCAACAAAGATGTTAAATTAACTAAAAAAATATTTGTACGGAAAAAGCTAGGCATGGTTGTTTCCAAATATAGAACAAAAGTATTGAAACATTACTGTGGTATGAAATTTGTGCGGTTCAAATTGACTTGGGCAACCTAACATGGCTTTGTCAACAAGCAACATTTTATAAAGTTTTCGGTTTGCATTGGGCTTTAATGAATGTTTGAAGGTATGTTTTGGCACCAGTGTTATGGGAAAGGATGCTCAAAGTTTTGGATATTAAAATTTTGAGAGGGCAATGCAGACTACAGCGATATTAGACCAAAATTATGTGCAGAAAAAGTCGTGCTTTAAATGAGAATTTTCTATAAGAGATGATTACTATATGGATCTTTAGCTCTCTGATATATATCTGAATTCTTATAGTTCTGCAGCTAACAAAGGTAAAAATACTGATATTTATGATGAGCGTTTACCATTGATTAATGAGGCCATTAATGATGCCATTACAGGCATTCACAAATTTGTTCCTTGTATCAACTTCAAGGTTGTTGATGTTTGCTTCATTCAAATTTTCACAAAATCTTTCACAGGTTAAGTGATGGCATCAACTCAGAATGGAGTTCGGGATGAAGATGCTCTTCGATTCTTCCACGTTCTCTCCAGTCGAGACCCCAACTCCAGGAAGCATGGCTTTGACATGATCAAGCTGACTTTGGATGCCTGGGTCAATGGCTATGGGAGTCCAAAAGACAGAATTTTGGCAGATAACGGGAATCCCCTTCCCATCAACCCCTTGGTGGAGGACCACTTGCCAGATATTCTCCGCCTGTCCACTAACTGTCCATTTGAGGATGTTAGAGAATGGTGCACAAACCTGTTAGCTGACATACAGGTAGGTGGGAGAGCAGGCTTATCATCAAAACCCATTGTTCAATAGTAGTATACCTGCTGATTTAGGATAGTAGTACACCTGCTGATTTAGGACGGAGCTGTAGGATAGTAGTATAGCTGCTGACTTAGGACAGAGATGTAGGATAGTAGTATAGCTGCTGATTTAGGACAGAACTGTAGGATAGTAGTATAGCTGCTGATTTAGGACGGAGCTGTAGGATAGTAGTACACCTGTTGATTTAGGACAGAGCTGTAGGATAGTAGTACACCTGCTGCTTTAGGACAGAGCTGTAGGATAGTAGTACACCTGCTGCTTTAGGACATAGCTGTAGGATAGTAGTATAGCTGCTGACTTAGGACAGAGCTGTAGGATAATAGTATAGCTGCTGATTTAGGATAGTAGTATAGCTGCTGACTTAGGACAGAGCTGTAGGATAGTAGTATAGCTGCTGATTTAGGACAGAGCTGTAGGATAGTAGTATAGCTGCTGATTTAGGACAGAGCTGTAGGATAGTAGTATAGCTGCTGACTTAGGACAGAGCTGTAGGATAATAGTATAGCTGCTGATTTAGGATAGTAGTATAGCTGCTGACTTAGGACAGAGCTGTAGGATAGTAGTATAGCTGCTGATTTAGGACAGAACTGTAGGATAGTAGTATAGCTGCTGATTTAGGACGGAGCTGGTATCACTGTAGCCACTCCTACCCCAGCATGCTAGAGGTTCACAGCGAGAGACTTTTGACGTGGCATATCTATATATGAGGAACGTTAACTAAAGCTCTGACTTGTTGAGTTTATAGCCAATCCTATACTCCAGCATGCTAGAGGTTCACAGCGAGAGACTTAATTTTGACTTGGTGCCGCTATATAAGGGACGTTAACCTAGGCTCTAACTTGTTGGAGTATATAGTCAGCCCCTGCACTGCGTTGTAGTGGGGACTCAGTAATCCTCACGGTGGTTTACGCCTTGTTCACACTTCTTGTTAAGATAAAGGTTCTATAGTATTGACCTGCCAGCTGCTAGCTTATACTGAAATTTTACATAATTTACATAAAAGTCAGTAGACGGAATGTTGAGGCACTGAAAGGCAGAAAAACTATTTTTTATTTTTTTGTCATATGAAAGGTGTCATATATCGTATGGTAGGTTTTATTGATAATGATAATATTGATAAGAATACGAGGTATTACCTGCAGACAAAATCCTAGCTCTACTGATAAAAAAATCTGTTTTATTAAAATTGGGTTGCCAACCGACTTCCATGTCTAAATATAGACTATTTGACAAAAAAAAAAGAATGTAAACAATTCTGAAATCATATAGGAAAGTTGATCTGCGATAAATAATCGTGGACAATGTTCAGATGCATTGAAGTGATGAACACAAGACGGTGGGTAGGACGGGAGAAGTATGACCATCCATGATTTGTTTTATTTATATGTTTCTTCCGATTTAAATTGTTTTCCTTCTTTGGTACATATTTGCTTAAGTTATTAATGTAACATAGATACCCTTCACTATACAATAATAGATCTCTATTTTACCACACAAGGAAATTCTCTTTAGAAGCAACAAAAGGAATGAAAATATTTTTTTGAGACATGCATAAATTTTATGTAAACAAGATAAAACGATGAATGAGATAAATCGAATTGTTTGTGAAATTTGGGGCCAATCCCAAATACTATACTGAAAGAGATTTAATTCCTTTGTGTACATCCCAGCTACGTTACATGATACGTCAGTTGTGGGAAGACATAGGTCTGTGTTACTGTGATCGTGATTGCATCAGAAATGTAGTACCTAATCCTGTAAACATTGTTTATTAATGAAGATGTAAGGCTGATCTGTTTGTTCCCACAACACAGGACAAGGTGCCGATTGTTATTTAATCAAAGTGTGCCAAAAAAATAAAAGATTGAGGACTTGAATGCCAAAAATGAGAGATTATTGACCAGTCGACATCTGAATTGTTGTTGTCTTTAACTTGACATTTAATTAAAGTCGGCCATCACAGGGTGATGGATTGTATTGCACAGTTCTCCAGCTTCTCTAGAATGATTTCTGACATAGCCTCAGTATTGTTAGGAGGGTGATTTTTATTTCCAATCCAGCTTCTGTGTAATGACAATCCCCCTGCTTCCTAGTATAGTAGAAAACAACTCGACTTTCATCCGTATTCAGGATGTGTGGGAATTCATCATCTCCCTGGTGTTTGTGGTCAAACTGCGTCAAGTGATTTGCACTGGTCGCAATGTTTGATGCATTCACACTCCTCGGTCCTGTTGCAACCAGATTAAGTCACCCCAAAAATTAATATGTTTTTAAAAGTCATCTTGAGAAACATGGAATCCAAGAGAGAGAAAGAGTGATAATTGTTTATGGTTTTATGAGGTTTTGGCATTATTTCAGCCATTTTACAGTGGCAAAGAGAGAGAGAAAGTTCAGAGCTGCAGAGAGAGAGATAGCAACAATTCTGAAAATACCTACAGGAAATGCATAAAAATCAGAGTTTCAAAGGTTAAATTATGGCATTTCTGATGCAATTCCTCTCACCGGAAATGCATCACCTTTAAATAAAGTAAGTATGTGAAGAAACACAGTTCCGTCTGCATTGACATTTCACTGTAGGTCTCCATGCATAATACCTGAGTGATTTTGAATATTGCCTAATGGAAAATTAATTACCCCAAACCCCAAGCTGTTTTGTTGTGTCTCTGCAACATTTAATGCCCCTTTTTAACATTATGTACCATAAAATGACCGAAAAATCAATCTCATTTAAACTTACAATGTAAGCTCCTAAATTTCTTTGAATGAATTAAAAACTGCTGAGGGGAGTATTAAAAATTTAAGATATGCTTATTAACAGGTTACCTACCAGAACTTTAAAGCATACTTTCAAAAGTGCAACTTGTTACAATGAGAAGTGTTTGTATTGCTGCATTTTAGCTGAACTGCAAATATTGACAATCTGTTGTGGGTTTAAACTTTGCTTTTGAGGCATGAGTTCTGTGAATATTGGTATTGAATGGCAAGCCGACTATTTCCTGCAAGCCATGATAGAACTTAAAAAATTGGGACATTATGATGCAATTTGATAAAATTTATAGATCAGAAATTCCATTGATGTGTTCCTGTTATGTTTTGATAACATGCTTTCTGTATTGTTACAGACTGCGTGCCCATTTACACTATATCTGACTCAATCAATACTGGGATATTTTATGCTTCCATATTTGTTCCAAAATTTGATGACATGATTTTCCGTAGGATTGTCTTCGGATATTTTAAAATTCTGGATCAGAGGCTTTGAGTGGATAAAGTACTTGATCCCACTATAAGCTTCCTCACTAGTGTGTAGAGGTGCAAATCCAAATCTTCCTTTCCACCATGCAACAGGTGCCCCTTCTCTGACAATATCTTGGCCTGTTTAGGAATAAAACAAAGGAGTTTTAAATACATGCATTATCCTTTAAGCACCTGGAAAATTAATGTAACATATTAAAATCTTCCACTTGATATTTACTGCCTTAATTAACATTCCATCTATCAAAGAATACAAAAGAGAAGAAGAATTGCTTACTAATTCATGTAAAATGAATAAATACTACACTGTATATATAAAACGATTAGATACAAAATGATTTCCTGCAATGCTTTCTTTCTTTGTATGTTTGTTTAAGGAAAATTTTCAAAAAAGATCAATCTTTTCCGACCCAAATGATAAATACGCAATTTACAAGTAGGGAAAAAACATTCACGCTCTGATTCACAGCCATATATGGGATGATCTTTGTTGTGAGTTATGTGGAGCATTTTGACACAGATTTACTGTCAAAAACAATCCTGTACACAGAAAGTATTTAGAGAAAGATGATGTGATCATGTGGTCAGATTTATTACTGAACAATCATTGTCATGGATATTTTTTTTAAGATAGACTAATACTAAATAGATGAGTTGCATTACGATCAAATTAACATGAATAGAAAAAGAAGCCTAGAACATGAATTGTCAGAGTTAATTAATGAAAAGGCTGAAGACGCACAATTACGTTCTAGGGCAAACTGGATTGAGCATTAGGGGAGAAAAATACTTCATATCCCTCCTAAATTTTGAAAAGAAAAGACAAATTTCAAAAGTGATCAAATCTTTGAATATTGATAATGCTACTGTATATAGTTGATGTTATTACAATCTACTTGCAATTTAAAAAAAAAAACAATACTCAGATCTAAAAACAAAAGTAGACAATATTCTTTAATTTTCAGTGAATTGGGTTGAAATTTGAGTTAAGTGTACTTGATGTAATTTTGAGACTCTTAGCTGACACGCGTGGTCAGAATTAATGACCAACACGTGCTTATTACACTTTCGATTAATTTTGATTGGATAATGCTTTTATACCTTTCTTATAAATGAAGGAAATAGAGTAAAATTCATATTGTTTATATAATGATAAAAGAATCTATTAAACAATTCAATTGGAATGTATATATTAATTTCTTTAAAAAAAAAAAAAAAGAGGTGTGATGTTTAGGGAAGCCGTGGAGTACAGTTTCTTGTCTCTAAATGTCGATTCCTACCCAAGAAGTTCAGTCAACCGTACATGATTCAGAATTACCTGGATGATTTATCTTCAGATGGGCCGGTCAGACTTCAGATGATGTATTGCGTGGGACATATATCATGACCAGGTCATGGGTTTTGTAACTGATTCTCTTAATTAGATGTGCCTTTTCATTAGTACTCACTATTTTCACGATTATAAAAAACAATCGACATGATTCAAACTTTATAGTGATTCAGATGCTATATATTCTGTTGGCATCTGATGGGATTATATTTTGAGATATTTTAAAATGACTATTATGTGGGTACAGTTTGTGCAGCATTAGTCCTTTAATTATAATACACACACAGAGAGAGACAAACTCGTATATTATCTTCTATTCAGGTTAGATTCATTACAACTTTATAAATCGTATGAATCCCTCCTGCTTTAGTTACATGTGATCTTTCAGGGAAGCTTCTCGTGTTTACATGATTCGCGTCTTTTGACCCTGCCAGGTGAGCTACATTGTCCGTATCTTGTCTGTGGATGAGTGTTGTGGTTTTTAGCAGCATCCCATTTTGAGCATGCACTTTAGGACCTATGGTTATGAGGTACATTCATTTGTAATCTCACATAGTCAGTAACTCAATGATTTTATCTACATCAACCTCGACAATGCAGGTCCATACCTCTCAATTGCAAAGATCTTTTACTCTGAATTATCAAAATCCAGGATAAGAAAGGCATTTTAATGGATGCTGCAATGTGTCATTTCTCTTGGCAGGATGAAGTTACACAGTGTTGGTATGTTTACAGTGTAATTTACATTGCTTGAGTTAATAGACCACATAACAGCTAGAACAAAGAGGACGGAATTTATATGGTTAATTCTGACCCTCCAAAACAAAGACCAAATCTCACACTGGTTTTCTTAAACAATTTCTTTTAGTCATCCTTTCCTGTTATTAGCTTTGAATTCCCATATACCCCCTTCCTTCCTCCAATCTCCTGATTGTCTTAATACCCACCCCTCCAATCTCCTGATTGTCTTAATACCCACCCCCCTCCAATCTCCTGATTGTCTTAATACTCCACCCTACCCCCTCCATTAATACTCTCTCCTCCAATCTCCTGATTGTCTTGATACCCCCCTCCCCCCCCCCCCCCCCCCCCATCTCCTGATTGTCTTAATACCCACCCCTCCAATCTCCTGATTGTTTTAATACCCACCCCCCTCCAATCTCCTGATTGTCTTAATACTCCACCCTACCCCCTCCATTAATACTCTCTCCTCCAATCTCCTAATTGTCTTAATACCCCCCCCCCCCACCCCCCCCAATCTCCTGATTGTCTTAATACTCCACCCTACCCCCCTCCATTAATACTTTCCTCCTCCAATCTCCTGATTGTCTTAATACCCCCTCCAATCTCCTGATTGTCTTAATACCACCCCACCCCCCAATCTCCTGATTGTCTTAATACCCCCCCCCCCCACCCCACCCCACCCAATCTCCTGATTGTCTTAATACTCCACCCCACCCCCCTCCATTAATACTCTCTCCTCCAATCTCCTGATTGTCTTAATACCCCCACCCCCCCAAATCTCCTGATTGTCTTAATACTCCACCCTACCCCCCTCCATTAATACTCTCCTCCTCCTCTGTAAGCTCAGGGTATGTACCAGAGGATACTACTTCTAACACAGTAGATTAAACTTGTTTAATCTTGTGTCCAGTGATAAGATTTTGATTGAAGTAGACCATCTTTTGGCAGGTTTTGTGTTGGTACTGTTAGAACCGCTGGCCCACACACACACACTTAATTAGCACTCAATATAGGTGATTCCGTGCATCTTCCCTTGGTGCTGTTTTTTGCAGGATTGTGACCAATATTCATTCCTTACCAGCTGACCACAGGTCATGGAGGACCGAGCTGTCAGTCAGATCTATCATTCTGTCAGTCTTTTACAGAGTTAGAGACACAATGGAGTTTTCATTTACAGAATTGCAGACCTGAGTTATGCGCCTTGAATAGGGCAGAAAGTAAATTTATCAACACCTTTTGTCATATCATGTTATCATATAATTATTTATCCATACACTATAAATAATTCAATTATGTCATCTTGGGAGGGGGGGGGGGGGGTCTGCAGCAAAATAAACAATGTCGAAAATGATGCACGATCTGAGTGTGTTGCTTATTTTGATACAGAATTATAGCTGTTAAATGTTGATTGGGTCACTGTAGATCAGATGTGGGTGTCGAGAGACATGTAAAAGTGACAGGCACCAGCATCAGGGGTTAAAGGTCACAGAAACTGCCAACCATTGCACTTTTGGTGTAACAAACCTTCAGACACTGTACAGTAGATCTGCAATTCATGGATTCTTTTGTCATTGCAATTCATGGATTCTTTTGTCATTAACCCTCATGAAAATATTTTGCTGAAAATTTGCTGAAAGATATCTGAAACAAATCTGAAACGTTGCTTACTGAAATTTTTCTTGCTGAATCAATGCTGAACATGTTTCAGCATATATGCTGAAACACCTTGAGCATTGCTGAAACATTTCTTAATTACTGAAACATTGCTTACTGAAATGTTTCTTGCTGAATCAATGCTGAACATGTTTCAGTACATATGCTGAAACACCTTGAGGATTGCTGAAACATTTCTTAATTACTGAAACATTCAGACAAGTTGCTGAGACAGTCTGAAACATCAATTAAAATTGCTGAGTTCCATCTGAAACATTCAAATTGCTGAAACTGTCTGAAACTCTGCAATATTGCGACAACTTATCATGCTGAGAAAAGACAAATTCCTTGGAAATAAATTATTTAAACTATAATCATAATATATGACATGACAATGAAATCAAACCATCATGGACATTATATAATACAAAACAAATTAACTATGCCCATGTTTGTGTCTGTGTATACACTTTAACACTTCATCAAAAATATTAGTCTCGATCATGGTCATCACAGGCATCTATACTGTAGCAATTCTGTTGTAACAGTTTTTGGTACTTTTTGGAGTTGATCATTATTTAAGTCCATTTACTAAACAAGATATAGTTCCAATCATGGTCATCACAGGCAGATCTATTAGATTAATCTGCAACTATAATTCTGTTGCAACAGATTTTGGCACTCTACAGTGTGTTAATTCACAAATTTTCTGTTGTTGAACATGTTGAAAGGAAGTTTCCTTAAAAAATAAAACTCAGCACAAGCCACTCCCTCCAGAATGTACAGTTCCGACTCCTTCCTCTTCCCAATTTATAAAGAGTCAGCCTGCTTATTATCTACTAAGAAGTTCTCCTAAGAATGACTTACTGAAAAAATATAATAACAATATATGAATATATTAATTAGAGGCTCCATAACAATACAATCACACAGTCCTACATTTCAAGCAAATTCTTGAGTATCTATTGCTGTATTACTCATGCTGTATATTTGATTTATAATCGTAATTCAGGTCTAATGACGTAATATTTCAATGTATGAATTCAAGAGCATTTTGTGTCATAGATGTACTTAAACTGCTTTACCATAGTATATTTTTGCAATTGGAATCAAATACAAAACTGCATTAAGCATTTTCTGAATTTTTCAACCTACGAGACGTTGTGAAAGTATGGAAGAATGGCACTAGCAAGAGATTGCGAAATTGTGTTGAGAAAATTCGGGTCGTCGTAACTTTGTCGTTTTACAATTACAACGTGTGTAATCCCTACTTGTTATAACTGTGGGCAGTGAAATTCATTTGTGCATTTAGCTTGAAATCTTTACACACTGTTACATAAGAAAACATGGGTGTCCTAGGCCTAACAAAAATCGAAAAATCGGCGACTTTCATTAGACAGTCACCTCTACTTCAAAATTGAAACCAAGTGCCATTTATTTATATGACTGTCATTTTCAATCATAATTTAAGCCTATATTATTTTGGTTTTGAAACTTACATGTTAAGTAAGGCAGAATCTTCTCACTGCACTGCCCCTCCGGCCTCCATCTTCTGTGTTTTCTTCCGATGTTGACGGAAGTTGTCAATCAATTACAAAGTATTAAAAAAATCGATAAAAAAAATTTATAGGAGAAATATTGGAATATATCCTTTATTTTAAGAGCTATAATACTTTTGACAATATTTTTTTTAAATATTTGTAAACTGGTTCCCCGCTGATCGATGCTACCTACATGTACGAAATAGGCGAGGTCGATAAGGGTACCAGTTTAATATTCATCGCAGACGGAAGTATTGCATGCGGGAAAAAATTCGTTTGATGAACAGCCATGTCTTGAAATCATAACGCCATCGTTGTATGAGTGGGTGAAGATGAATTTAATGCGATTCCACTCTCCTGTATAAAGGATCCAAGAAAAGATTTTAGTAAATACCTTGAGGGAGAATGCATAAGCATGAAAACCTCCAGATCTTGGTTTCCCTGGCCTGAATCTTCGACGCCATTTTGTTAGCAGTTCGAGGTATGAATTTTTGTGTTAATGTTAACCTAATAGTCCTATTAAGTGCCTGTACTATGTAAAAATTAGAACTTTCGATCACATAAATTTGAAGCATTCCATGTTGAATTAATTAAGATCATGAATTTATATGAACTTCGATCATTATTTATAAGATTAAACACATTGTTAAGTTTACAATGTACATGTATGCTAGTATAATTTCAGATGGATTCAAGCAAATTAAGAAGTGGATTATCCTAAAAATTCGTTGGATACAGACAAGGCCTATAGATCTATATGACAATCAGAATGATTACCTCATAGTGGACTATAAGGCCTACAACATGCAACAGCTAGCTATTTCTAATCAGAGAGGTGGGAAGACCCGGTAGGATGTAATACCAAGTAAACAGTAAATGGAAATTTAAATTATAAAAAAGGTAGTGCCTGAAAAAGACAATTTAAGACTTGATATTTTGAATGAAAAATAAAAATTGAAATATATTTGTCTCGATTATTTTTTAAAGTATATTGCAGGATGAAAAGCTAGCATATCCTTGCTGAATAAGTGCTGTAACATTGCTGAATAGGTGGGGTATTATTGCTGAAACGGCACTGAATATTTGCTGAAACGGCACTGAATAATTGCTGAAACAGTACTTAATATTTGCTGAAACAGCACTGAATAATTGCTGAATAATTGCTGAAACAGTACTTAATATTTGCTGAAACAGTGCTGAATAATTGCTGAAACGGCACTGAATAATTGCTGAATATTTCTGAAACCTTGCTTACTTATTATAAGTTTGAAAACTGTATGAAACATTGCTGAAATTTTGGCTGAAACATCACTCGCAATTGGCTGAAACACCAAGTCTGAAACATGCCTGGAATGTTCCAATTACAGGCATGTTTCAGACTTTTGTTTTAGACTTGATTCAGATAGACAATTCTGGAATGTTTCAGGAAAATTTCAGAAATGTTTCAGGAAAATTTCAGACTAAAATTTTCATGAGGGAAGTTAGCTGTCTGTTTTTCATGTCATGAAAAAATCATTTTTGGATCCAGATCTCTAGATTCCTGTGTATATATAAGAATTTTTTTGAAATAAGGATTGAATCTTCCATAATATTGCCTTCTTTTTTTTTATTTTAGGTAAATATAGGTACAGGCTTAAAATTTAGTCTTACCAAGGCCATGTTGCATAATGTTTCTTTCACACTTTTCAAGGTTTTTACAAAAATAGAATTTTATCATAACAATCTCAAGTACACCAATTGAGTCCAGTGTACCGTGAATAGCACCATGTAGCACTAAATGAAAAATGTCACAGTGGTTTTCAGTCCCACTATTGTACGTCACAGAACATTAATAGCATTTACTGAAATGTACTTCTTACAAAGGTACCCTCACTAACTCCCTAACTGTATGAAAACTGATTGTTCAAGGTTATTTAAAAATTTGTTGCAAAAGCAAATGACATTTTGAGGGGATGGAGGTTTTCAAAAAGTAGGGTTTTTTTTTTTTTTTCGAAGTGTCCATTTAGTTGTGGACAAGTTGCTTTTTTAAATGATGCTTGTATTATGTACTAGTGTGAATCTTGAGTTTTGATTTTATAAATTGATGTTTTATCTCGGAAAGGTTTCCGGTATTTCTTTCTCTATCGTCAATTTCTCCCAGTTTCTGTCTATTTGGGATTGAAGAAAACATTTATATGAATATTAGGTGTTATCTAAAAACAATAAATCTTTCTTAAAACTTGAAAAAAAATATGCTCAATCTTTTATATTTAGAATGCAGATGCTTAGAATGTACACAGAGGTTATAGAGATAATCTCCACGCCAACAATAAACTATATTCACAAGTGAGTCATCTTAAAGAAGTAAAAGTGTCGTGATTTGTTATCTCGCTGAAGGATGCATATCAAGAGCTGGGCCAATTTATACAATTTCCCATTTACTAAGAAAATGTTCAGCTTTTGTCGTGATGTTTAGCTCACCTGGACGTAACAAATGTCCAGAGAGCTATTTCCATGACCCCAGCGTGGGCAGTAACAGCATCACAATTTAAGGGGAAAACTTTTAATTTATACCTTGGCTATATCTTTTGCACCAAGGGAAATAGGGCTTTGATATATTACATATATAGGTTCCCCATACGACCTGGCCTTTCATTTGGTACCAACACTTTTGACAGACTTTGGATTAGCTTTGACTTACTTTTCAATTATTTTAACCTTGCATGGCTATATGGCTATATTTTCTGACCCATTAGGAAGATAGAGTAATTATAGATTTACATTGTCTTCTGACAACTCTTGTTTAAAATTTTTATAAAGTAAAGACTAAATTAATTATTCGTACTTTCACAATAGCAGTGAATATCATGAAGCAATGCAGAAGGGAAGTTTATACATTTATATATATAGTGAAGAAGTGCATCACGAACTTCCTCGCTGAGTGTGCGTGGAGTGCTTGTAATGATTTTTTTTAATAGGAAATTGCGATATTCCTCTAACATAATGATTAAGAATCATTTTGAATAAAACACTATTTGTTATCTGATTATAATTTTATTGATATAATATAGATGCTTTATATTTTCAATGACAAATTCAGAAAATTTCTAAAGGGGAAGGGGTTGTGCATCATACAAACAGGTCATTTGGTTATGCACGCACAATGTTTTCAAGGTCATAGATGATTAGAGAAAGAAGCACAATGTTTTCTAGATGAAAGGTTGAGGGTCAAACTTACATGGGTAATTTTTTACAGGCACAAAACAAGATTGAAATAATACTATTAATATTATAATAATAATCAGTGCACATATTCAGCCTTCATAGAATGGTTCTGTGTGTCTGTCTGTTTATCTCCCTAAGCTTCTTGTAGTCAGGATAAGAGTATAGCCTTAAAGGCTAAGACAATGAAACTAAATAGTACACCTAGCTGTCTCAAGGTCAAAGGTCAAGGTTATACTTTCATAAGTAATCAAGGAGGAACAGCAGTACTGATATAGGTTATTGGGATCATCATACTTGTAATTATGTCTTCCATGCTGTTGGTGCCAATTAAAGTATGGATTTAGATGTTTCTCAAGTTCTTGAGTAATTTTTTTTCCAATTTCACCTTAGAACTAACATTTTATTTTATCGAAAGAACAAACGATGACTAGAGTTGTTTTCTCTGAATGTTAAATTTTTTACAGTGACTGTACTGCTGCGTTTTTGATATATTGGGCAGACATATAAATATATTGCAGCATGAGCATTGCTCGTGTTGTCGGAGATATATCCATTAAAGGGGGTGGGGTGCGACCCTTGTGATCCCTATTTAAAAGTAAATACATGGAGTATATCCGAATTTTTTAGCAATAGAATAATTTTAATTTAGTGGTTTCTTTTAAAAAACTTTATTTTTGAAATATACCTGACCATGCATTGTGCATGGCTATGCATTTTTAAAGAAAATATGACAAATTTTACAGACTATCTACATATCAAAACATGGTGGAATTTTAATCATAATGTACCCCTTATTTAATTTTCATGTCAGAAGAGTGAAATACACATCAATTATGATTTCATAGAAAACTTGAAATTCCAAATAAATGAACCCTACATGAACTAAAATTAGCTCTTAATAGTCAACAGATAATTAATGTGAACTGAATTTCATCAAGTGCTTAGATTAACGATACTAGAGGAGATTTGACCTGGTTATATCAATAAGAGAAAACCTGACTGTTAACCTTTATGTAGTCAACTTTCTGTACGCGCTTGGCTCCAAGCAAAATGTTAGTGTCAATGTAAAAAGATGTAATTCACATCAATATATCAAGATTTTGTGAGGAGAAAGGACCTCCCACCAAGCTGTCAAATCAGCTGATCTAGACCAGGCCATCTTTTCTGTCCTATAGCTTTATATCTTTTGTTCTTTTTAAAATGTATGTGTGTATTAGACGTGTATTGAACTGTTATTGAAGGTATTTGTTACTGCAGCGTGTTTAGATTAACATGAAATTAATTAGACTAGTAATTTATACTGATTATTTAATATTTACAAAGAAGTATTTGAAGTTTGTAGCTTTAAATCAATTTATAAATGTTAAACAATTTAAAATGCATTGAAAATTGAAGCAAAACTAGTTAGATTACTTGGCTATAGAATTAATGTACTTGATAAATATTTCTTTAATACGAACAGTTGTGACAAACTCGTCATTATTAGGAGATTTGTCATCATTAAGTGCACAGGTAACTCTCAGGTAGAATATAGAAGATGAGATCAGCTGATTTCCCCGGCCATTCGAAATCAGCTGATAGATCAACAGCTGATTCATGCTCCAAAAATAGGCAAAAAGAAAGTAATCACCATTTTGACACTTGAAAGGATTATGATTTAGCTATCTGAAAATGTAAAACTGGTTGTAATGTTTGAGAGCAATCATAGTCAAGACCAAAGCATAACCTCTTAAAAACCAGATTGTCAGTATACATGTTAATATTAACTGAAGATTCATTGATAAATTTCAGCGTAACACCTGGTATAAAATGATTCATGGGTGTAATGTATGACACTATCTTACACAAAGTTTGATATTTTGAGGATTGATTTTTTTCTATGTACCTTTTGCAGGAAAATTGCAGTGGTATAAAGATACCTCGAAGAATTTGCGGCAAAGGACCCACAAGTTTTATACCAGAGTCTGAGGTAATGGACACAGCATAATCTAAAAATAATCCTGGTACATGTTATATGTATATACTGATCAATTCAAGACAACTTATCACCGGTGTTAGACTGACATAGCTCTGTTTGATGATACAGTTGTGTGACATCATCGCTCTGTTTGATGATAACGGTTATATGACAGAAATGATCACTCTGTTTGGTGATACAGTTCTTGCCTTTATTTGTACTTTGTTTTTGGACATGTAAACATGCATAGAACTGGGGAGGGGGGGGGGGACCATTTGGAGATATAGTCCTGATACATTGTACTGGGGGGAGGGGGTGTATTTTGAAGAGAAATAAACAGGTGCATGTATACTAATGGCCTGGCTTGGTTACCTTTCTGTGATGGCTACAAGGCTTTGGAGATCACAATCTCTGGCTTTTAAACGATCAGGTGAGATGTTTCAAAGCAGTATACCTTGAACTGGTGAATTACATTGCCAAAAGGTCTTGGGTCTATTTTGAGCCAAAAATCAATTCAAGTCCTATTATCTGAAAAGTACATTGTCAGAGCGGAGTCCATATACAAAGATTTTTTTGACATACTGGGAATAGTGCCAGAAGGCTGTATAATGCCACATTATGCACACTCAATTACTCGAGTACAGACTGTATAGTGAAGATCAAGGAATTTAATTTTTTTTTTTTTTAGGAGTTAGTGTTACCTGATCTGTATGTCAGTGGAAAACTTGCAGTATAAGCAGTTATTAAGAGTTGTATCCTAAAATGGTTTAGGGGACAATGTACCTTAGATTAAGGAGATGGGGTAATAAAATGATTTAATGTCCTTGCTCTCCATTCAGGCATATCCAATGAATGAGATGTCGTAGATTTGTCTTCCAGACCGGCCTTGACCAGAAGGTGACTTGTGGCTCAGCTCTTTGTTTCTGGTGCGGTTCTGGTACAGCATGGAGCGCCTGCTCACTCAGATGATCCATGAACCCACATATATATGTGTATTGCACCTGATCCTTAATTGTTCTTTGGGAGAAGCTTGGGTTACAGGGCCAGTCCATTACTGTTGGACAAAGTGATTTAGAGCTCCTGTTGAATGTGGACCTCTGCTGCCAGTGGTTTTTTGTCTGTGTTTTTTGTCAGCGTAAATTGACAACTAATGTTTCAGACGGAAAAAACATTGTCAATGTCTGATTTTCCCCCCCATTTATTAGAAGTGTTTATAAATTATGCTAACTTTCTGACATGTCTGTAAAGCCTTTAGTAAATGAATTCATTTGACCCTTAATGATATTAGAAATGTGTCTCTTGACAACTCATAAATCTCTAGATTAGGACTAAGATGTTCAGACAGGGTTTCTGTCATATGGCCGCTTACACTGTTTTTTCTTGGTTTTTGTTTTCTTTAATTTTTTTTAGATGGTGTGGATTGCTATGTACATGCAATGCATAGACGGGGTCATTGTTGTTGGTTGGGGTTTTTTTTTTGGGGGGGGGTCCAAAATTCCCTTCCATTCTTTGTTTATGACTTAACTCAGCTAAGCTATACGTTTAAGTGAGCTGATCACATGCTGTCCGGCGTACGTCTGTCCGTAAACTTTACTCATTTTCAACTTCAGAACCACAGGCCCTGACTTGACTTGCCTGACTTATTCGTGTTCGTTCTGTGAGGAGCATAGGGCCACAACCACACCTCTCCAATGTACTCTGTTTTGGGCTGCATTTTCCAGCTGGGCCCCAGTAAAACCTGCCTCTCTGGCCTCTGCTTATATGGTTCTTCTCCAGGTTTGCCTGGGTCGCCCAACTTTCCTCTTCCCCTATGGGTTCCATTCAAGATCCTGCCTTGTAATATTGTCTGGTGGTTTACGCAGTGTATGGCCGATCCATCCCCATTTTCTCTTCCTTATGTCTATATTGATGGGATTCTGATTAGTTCTCTCCCATAGACTGTTGTTTGATATGGTGTCAGGCTATCTGATGTTAAGGATACGGCAGATACATCTATTGATGGAAGACTGGAGTTTGTTGTTAATAGTTGTTGTTACCTTCCAGGTCTCGGATTACATTTGTGTTGAAAATTCTGATCTTGTTGTTGATGGAAAATGCTTTGGAGTTCCTTATTTGTCTCAGGGTATTGAACATGTGTCTTGCCTTGTTGATTCTGCTTTTTACATCGTCATCTGCACCCCCATCCTCGAGATAGGTGAATCTGTCATTTTCTCCATTTAACTGGATTGATAATTCCAGTTTGTTGTTAATACTTCTCATTACCATCTCATTAGAGTTATCGCGCTTTGATGACTCTTGTGCGTCATTGGTAAGAAAATGCACAAGTCTCGCGAGTAAGTGCGAGATTACTGGGACATAAACGAAACGTTCATAGCACCCCCCCCTTTTTTTAAGTTAAAGTACATTGTGTATCTTTAAATAGAATAGCCATTGGTCAAACTGCATTTTTTAAATATTCTAATACTAGTTTATCAAGGATGTTACATGGTTTTTTTTAACTCTACTACACCTAATTTAAAAATTCCAAAAAACGATGTTCTCTGTCCTAAGTCAATCAATATTTTGTAATTTTCAAAATAGCTTAGATGTAGTTTGGAAACGCATTTGTTGTGTTAATTAGTGTTATAAACGTCTTAAAAATGCAGTTTGGCAAATATATAACTTATTCTAAAATATTTAAAAATGAGAGAGAGAGAGAGGGGGGGGGTGTACATGAACGATTACAAAGTCCATGCCCATATGAACCTGTCCAAATTGTATGATAAAATGGAATGTCTTCATAGTCTGACAGAATAATTCTAATAACATATGAATCCCATTAATTACAAGAAAAGTTATTGTGTCGGATGTGCATTTTGGTTTTTCCCTTCACAGTTCTTCTTGCGATTGATGCTTTATATCAGTGAGATTTGGCAGATCCTTCACATAGTTTAATAAGTTCGTCTGTTTTCTTGTAAGAATACTCAATTCCTAAATTTGCCTTTAGAATTTTAATCAGTGTCGTGGTTTGCAGTCGGTTATAATATGTATTCGATACCATAATTTATATCACGTATGCCTAAGTAATGTTTACGTATGTTGTCCCGGTAGCACGACTTTACGCGCCTTTAATTTGAAGAGTTCCACTAATGGAAATGGTAAGTATTCTCATCCTTTCTATCTTCTTGGTGTTTATTTTGAGGCCAGTCGTTTGAGCTTCCGATGCCAATCGTGTCGATTTCTTCGATTTCTTCGGTGCGTGTTGTTGTTTGTGGGAGAGCAGGTCAATGTCATCTGCAAAATCCAGGTCCTCGGGCTGTTTCGTGAGGGTCCTCAGATTCCGGTCTTCCCTTTGTTGTTTCCTGCATGATCCAGTCTATAACTATCAGTAATATGGTTGTTTCCTGCATGATCCAGTCTATAACTATCAGTAATATGATTGTTTCCTGCATGATCCAGTCTATAACTATCAGTAATATGATTGTTTCCTGCATGATCCAGTCTATAACTATCAGTAATATGGTTGTTTCCTGCATGATCCAGTCTATAACTATCAGTAATATGATTGTTTCCTGCATGATCCAGTCTATAACTATCAGTATATGGTTGTTTCCTGCATGATCCAGTCTATAACTATCAGTAATATGATTGTTTCCTGCATGATCCAGTCTATAACTATCAGTAATATGATTGTTTCCTGCATGATCCAGTCTATAACTATCAGTATATGGTCGTTTCCTGCATGATCCAGTCTATAACTATCAGTAATATGATTGTTTCCTGCATGATTCAGTCTATAACTATCAGTAATATGATTGTTTCCTGCATGATCCAGTCTATAACTATCAGTAATATGGTTGTTTTCTGCATGATCCAGTCTATAACTATCAGTAATATGGTTGTTTTCTGCATGATCCAGTCTATAACTATCAGTAATATGATTGTTTCCTGCATGATTCAGTCTATAACTATCAGTATATGGTTGTTTCCTGCATGATCCAGTCTATAACTATCAGTAATATGATTGTTTCCTGCATGATCCAGTCTATAACTATCAGTAATATGATTGTTTCCTGCATGATCCAGTCTATAACTATCAGTAATATGATTGTTTCCTGCATGATCCAGTCTATAACTATCAGTAATATGGTTGTTTTCTGCATGATCCAGTCTATAACTATCAGTAATATGATTGTTTCCTGCATGATTCAGTCTATAACTATCAGTATATGGTTGTTTCCTGCATGATCCAGTCTATAACTATCAGTAATATGATTGTTTCCTGCATGATCCAGTCTATAACTATCAGTAATATGATTGTTTCCTGCATGATCCAGTCTATAACTATCAGTAATATGATTGTTTCCTGCATGATCCAGTCTATAACTATCAGTAATATGATTGTTTCCTGCATGATTCAGTCTATAACTATCAGTAATATGATTGTTTCCTGCATGATCCAGTCTATAACTATCAGTAATATGGTTGTTTTCTGCATGATCCAGTCTATAACTATCAGTAATATGATTGTTTCCTGCATGATTCAGTCTATAACTATCAGTATATGGTTGTTTCCTGCATGATCCAGTCTATAACTATCAGTAATATGATTGTTTCCTGCATGATCCAGTCTATAACTATCAGTAATATGATTGTTTCCTGCATGATCCAGTCTATAACTATCAGTAATATGATTGTTTACTGCATGATCCAGTCTATAACTATCAGTAATATGATTGTTTCCTGCATGATCCAGTCTATAACTATCAGTAATATGGTTGTTTTCTGCATGATCCAGTCTATAACTATCAGTTGGTGACAGAATGCAGTCTTGTCTAACCTCTGTTTAGAAACAGAGTCTGAGTTTCAACCAAACTTGCCATAAAGCATCCTTGGTAGAAGGTTGGTTGGTTGTATAATGTTGAACGTCTCTTTAGAGAATATTTCCTTAATGCCTTGATTAATATCAGGGGGATAAATATTTTAAAATCAGGGAAAAAAATAATTCTGGAACAGTAAGGCCATATTAGTCATATTGGTGTTGAAAAATTCCCATGTTGTGTGGATTCCAATTCAGTTAAGTTTTGACCCCATGAGGCTAGAGGGGGGGGGGTCATAATATAGGGGTCAAAATCTGTCATGTGATTAAAGAGGGTAAAGATCAAAAGTTCAGTAGGACCAATGTTACTCAGGTGAGCATTGTGGTCCATGGGCCTCTTGTTTGAATTAGCTAGTGATGACAACTGCAAAAATAATCATACTGTCTTGTACATGCAACGTGTTATTGGGTGTGTAAAATTAGCCTCTGAATTTGAATAGCACTCAAACACAATATACAATAATGTAAATAGGTATTGTCCGTGATACTCTTAAAGTATTTTGCCAACTCAGCAGATTGTATTTTATTGATTACAGCAAAGCAGATCAACCATCAGGCAATATCATCCCACTCAAGCATATAACAACTGTATTATTGCCTGTTTATAGGATTTAATGTTAGGCGGCTCTGCTATATTGGGAGTTTTATAGAGTCCTTTGTTGAATCTAGCAATTGTTCTTGTAGTAAATGTCCAAGCAGGTTGATATGTATACACTGTAACAAAGTAAATCATGTATACATGCAATATGATAGTTGTGATATTAAGGAGGAAAAATTTACCTTAGAAAGTATTCATCTGAAAAAAATTAAAACCCCTTCTGGACTGGAACCCCGGCGATATACAGATCAGCAGTCCACACATTAACCAACTGAGCTACCCAGCTAGGCAATCAAATTTAAACGGAGTGTAAAAGTATTGCTGATATTTGTATTTTCATTCATGTTTCAAAAGAAAGTCGGCCATTACAGTGACGATATACTACGTACACCTCCTTAAAAATGGTAAATAGTACAAGATGAGCTGATTTGCAGTGTGCATGAAGGTGATCATATCCACACCTCTGTGGCATGTAAACTTATTGATAACATCAAAGGTACACACAAGCATAAGGTGTCAGGTTTGCACCTGTTCCCCTGGTGAGAGGTGGAGGTGTGTGTATTGTCTGAAGGTTAGAGTCAGTTATATGAGCCCATGTCATTTTCCCTCATATCTTGTGGTCAGTGGAGCATGTTTATGTCGGTGAACACACCGAAATGACCAGTAAATATAAGTCAAATGACCAAGGTAAAAGTGCATGGTCATGAAAAACAAGTGCTATGATGCTCTGAAAGAGTTGACAGGTCTCTTCGAGAATGTTTGCAATAGGGTTGGTTTACATATCTAACTTGCAAAAGGGTCCGACCATCTTCAAAAACTTTGTCTAAAAGATGCAAGAATTATATATTAATGCAGATACTTTCAAAGATAATTTAAAGTTAACTGAAAGGGCATTTTAGATTTTAATTAACACTTTTTTTTTTTAAAATGATGTTTCCGTGATACACAATGTAGAAGGATAGCGCCTTACAGTTCTGTAAAACAAGATTGCATTTAGTTTCCTATATATGCCGAGAGGAGCCGATGGATGGGTAGAAAGAGGGGTTCATTTTGTCCAAATCTCTCGTGTCTGCACGCCTGATATCACCTGTGATATTTCCCGGATCATGACTTCTATAAACAGCCTGTACATATTCATGTCGTTCAAATGCCTTCAATTTGATACACATGGTTTTTTAAGTCTCGTTAAAAGCACTATTTAAGGGATGTCCATGTCAAATGTATATGTATCTGAGTAGAAATTGTGAACTCAGTTATTATTTTATCTCCTACTTCTGAGCTAAGCCTTGATTTGTACCAGTGCCATATTGTATATGTATCAAATCGGGGGAAAAATTGTTGGTCTCTTTAAATATGGACTCTTTTATATTTAAAAATAATTATTCTGTCGAATTTTGAATATAGATTGCGATAGATAACTGATTGGTGAAGAATATAATATATATCAGTGCACAAATGTAAAGGACACTCTATGTGTTGAAGGCATGTCCTAAAGGCACACTGAAAATAACCTGTTTGATTGATCTCTGCTAATTTGCATAATGTAAGTTGCAAAAGTAAACATGCATCAATTTTAATTTAGTTTTGCTCACACCCAATACAAAATTGGAGAGTGGTGCGTGTTTTTATATTTTACATGTTATATATGTATGCCGTACACATCTCAGTCCTGTACATTTAGAATTGTGGTATTTATATTGTCCCAGGTATATGTGTTGGCGAATATGTCATACTTCCCAGACACGGTGTCTCTCAAAATTACACTTTATGTCCTTCACGAATGTAGAGGCAATTTACAACCAGTTCCTTAGCTAGCCCTCTAAGCAGAGAGACAACCACTCTTGTCTGTGTCCCAGCCTCAAAGTATATAGGGAAGAAGATGTACTGCCAGGAGATCTGTAATTAGACACTTATAAGGAGCTTGGAGGAAAACATTGACATCATCAACTAATGCCTCCATTAAACGAGTGCTCTGATTGATTGTTTCTCTGTGCGTTTCGCTTGTTTCTGCGACTGACGAAATCCAATTTATGGATTAAGTATTTATATTATCCAACTCTGAACAAGGCTGATTTGATATTCTGTAATTAATAGATACCAGGGGATGCTCATTCTCATCACCATTAATTTCCTTAATTCCATAACACATGTTATTATGGGACGGTCTTATTGGCACTCGGTTACACGGGTCCTAAAATGACCATTACATCAGCTAATTCACATCCCCTGGCAAGACAATGAAATCCTTAAGGATGGAAACAATCTAGTAACACTTTTATTTACAGGATGGACAATGGTCACTCGGCAGGGTCTAAGGGAGGGCTATAATGTTCAGGGGGAGATAATGCTATTGGTTCCCTTTTCAGATCCTGTCTATGATACTGCACATGTAGGTAGATTGATAATGTTGTGTTGAAGGTGTGAATTCCTGCTAGGGGAGATAATTACGATTACAACACAGCTCAGCAGGGGGCGTGAACACTGGTGGTAGAGAAGACAATTAGGTCATTATGCCAGTGTCAGACATTCTTTACTGTTATGATAACTATAATTAGAGGAACAGAACATTTGACACATGAAAAGAAATGGTCACTATTTTCATCCTGCCATTCAATTTAATGCAAGAAATGTGATTTTAACACCAGGGCAGTCTGCAGAGTCAGCAATTTTTTGTATGGTCCTGAACATGTATGCATTGTTCATTAAAAAAATCAAAATACGACTATATATACAAAAATCACAAGAAAGTTGTACAAAAACAAATATACATATGCGTACAAACTCTTTAGCTTTTTCATTTCTACAAAAAGCAGTCCAACATTCATATGTTTATCAAAACAAATGTATTGTTTATGAACATTGATCATAAATTAGAACATCCTACTGAGGTTTTGTTCATCAGATAAGCTTCATATCTGTCCTGTGTAGCTGTCTATATCTGTATAACAGGCGTATATTGGGTATGATTCAGAAAATTGTGTTTTTGTGAATGGGCCCTGTACATTGTCCAAGACAGATATAGATACAAATAGCTACTGTTGACACAGAGGAAAACAAAGCATCTCTGTGCAAATGCTGACAAAGAAGCACGCATTCTCTCTCTGCTGCAAATATATGTAGTTCAATGTCATTGCTCTTTCTCTGGCAAAAAATTCAGTCAAGGCGCAGTTTCATCTTGCAAAGAGCTAAGTAAGATATGTTCTGCACGAGATACGACAAAAGTGTGCAGAGAAGGAGAAACTCATTCTGATTGTTCAACCTGATGTCAAACTTTGATTTTTGCCTAGCATTCAAATTTGCAGAATTTGAAACAGTGTGTAGCATATCACGTTAACGTTTACCGTACTTTGAACTCGTCCATTACAGAATTTAACCTTAAAGGGACATGTCCCTGTCAAGATTTTTTTTAAAAAGAGAAGTTTATCCTGAAGAAATTTTGTTTGTATTAAAGCTGACGTAAGGGGGAAAATCAGTAGAACGTTGGCCGAGACGTTGGCCAATGGGGTCAGACGTAAAAAGTACACAAAATGAAACAATGTTACACGATGGGGTAAAAAGTGATGGATGGCTATTGTTCGTGCACAGTTTGTGAAATTATTGGATTTTATGGTCCAGTGAAATTGTGTTGTAGTCATAGTACAATGAACTTTTTTTATCTGAAAAGAAGAACTTTCAGGCAACGAAATTAAGTTTTATAAAGATGATATTGGTTTGGAGGCTGTGTAATTTTTTATGAGATGACGTGTACACAAAACTAAACTAGAGGGCAATAGTCCACATCAGAATTCATTATTTTGCGAAGATTACGTAGCGCAGGTGTGCAATGGGCAGTGCCCAGCACACTCTGTGGTAGAACTATTAATTCCCAATATTTGCCATTAGTAATGGCAATCCAATGTCTTTTTGCATCTAAAAAGTAACTGACTTCAAGCTTGTCATTTTGACTGTGTTTGCAGAAATCAGTTTTTGTCCAATATGAGTATGAGCATTACTTACCAGGGTTTCTGTAATTAAGATAAAGGACATGAAAAGAAAACGCATTGTTTTCTTAGCTTAAGAAGCATTAAATCGAGGGTTTCATTGTCAGACCGGAATGTGTATTGAAGACATGGCCCATCCTTGGTATGTAATCACACTGCAGTGTTGTAAGATCCTAGCTGTAGACTGTTTAATGAAAACTGCCATCTTCTATGGACCAAGTGTCAAGTTGTAGCTCTGAGGAATCAATGAATGGTTGTCTAATATTAGATTGCAGTGCTGGTCATTCATTGATTTCTAACACCTTGCTCCATCTTTTCGATCTGTGTTCATTTTTCATTGTAAAGAAAATGAAGATTCCAATAGTTTCCTTTTTATACCGTGCCACTGCATTTTGACCATTAAATTTAATTTTAGACTTTAAGTCTTGCATTTTGGGAAAATTATGACTATCTGTAAAGACATGGGATTGCAGAATAATTATTACTGCCTGCAAAATCAGGGACAGTAAAATGAGGGTGTGATTGTGATGAAATATTCATTTGTAGGGAACTTACAGATAATTTTTTTTTTTTTTTTGGTTGATGTTTTGGTCTATCACCCTGGACAGGAAAATTGGAAATCAATATCCTTCAGTAAATAAATTTGTGTTTGTTTCCCCTTTATCTGCATCCCAGAAAAATGTCCAATCTCTTAAAAATTTTAATTGATATTTTCTCTCAAGAGGTGTGGGTGGGCTTTTTTTTTTCCCATTTGAAATAATACCTTTTCAGGAAACTAGTTTATTTGGATTCCGAAGTTTACTGTATATGCTTAAATGGTTACGTTACTCAATTGCCAATTGAAATAGTGTTCTTTTCGCACAAAAAATAAAATTATTTTTCTACCTGATACCCATAGATCAAATGATGCATCACAAGGGAGAACAAACAAGATTTTATGTACCAGTATAGGCCTATTAATTGAATTTAATTTTGAGGGTATAAAGTTTGAAGATTAAGAGGATTGCCATCAGGGGAAGCAACTCAGTAGCTTAAGACCAGACATCCAGACACAAAATAAGGCATATCCCACATAAACTTAGTCTTGCAAATCAAAGGATGCAGATGTGATAGAATCGTTTTAGATCCCTAAAAGCAATGCAATGTTCCTCACATTTTATTTGATAATATAGGATATTAAGTGTTAATTTTGGTTTGATACTAATTCTAGCCTAATTAGATTACCTGTAGTTTGATACCTGTATTTACTGGGGGGAAAACACAAATCTTTAGTTTGTTTTGGGTATATCTAGAAAATATTTGACAAGTAATTGATAAAGCAATTAATCTTTATGTGATTTTGGAAGGAATTAATGTATATATATGAAAATGTAACTGAAAAGGCCATTCATTTTTTAGAATTTCTTTGTGTTAAATTTAAAAAAAAAATTATATAAGATATCATAGATATTGTAATTTCAAAAGAATAAAAAAAAAAGTTACTTAAACTTCTTTGTATTTATATTTCATTTGGTGTTACAAACAGCAGTCATAATATTGAGATTCAGACTACAGCAAAGGATTATAGCGGTAATTCACTTATACAAATTAAAATTCCCAGTTCATTCTTTTCTCACCTGATTTAAAAATGTGTTTGAAATGAGAACAAACCAGTACTAATTTAAAATAGCTATACCCCCATTAATTAGTTTGTATGTTCTAAATGTTGACAATAAGTAATTAGATAAACAGCACAACAACCTATATAGCTGTCAATAGATCATTAATGAATCATGGGGTTCTGGGATACATTTTGGATGAACAAACACGCCATGCATGCATTCACATGTCTTGTGGGAAGGAATAGTAAGGTATCCTGCTTTATTGTGATAAAACATTTCATGAGAAGCAGAATCAGTGCAAATTGTAAATTTATTACAGAATTGTCTTAGATGAAGCTCTGTACTACATTTAATTAACACTATAATTATTAAGGAATGAATTTTGTTTTCTGTCTGAATAAATGAGATGGATTATTTTTGCACTGACATGTTTGTCAAAATTTCCTAAATCCACAACTTCTGGGAATAATTTTGTGGTGGTCAGCAGTTTGTTGTTAATACTGTGTGACTCAATGTTATGTAATGTTTGATTACACTAAGGATAGAGTGGGGATTATAGCATGGAGATGGTAACACATAAATGGACAAGTTGGCTATTGAAATTAGCTTGAAAAACATTGTACTTTAGACAAATTTAATGGCATACAACAATACCGCTCGGTGATGACTAACAAAGTACTTGCATGTTTCTATAACTTTTTTCATCATTTCATAGTTTATCAACAAATTCAAAATATTTATTTTATTGTAATTTATTTTATGGGGGGATATCTCTTTTAAAAAAAGAATATCATCCTACCCCCCAAAACCATTAAGAAATAGGTGGTTCCTTATTTATGAGGAGGGGGATCTCTTCTAAGGATTATAGTATCATCCTACCCCAAAATGCCAGTAAGAAATGCATGGGTCTTTACCTAATGGAAGCACCAAGATCTACACTCCTTTGTCAAAAATGAGTTCCCAAGGAAAAATTCCCTATATATTTCATATAAAACCATGTCTTGATTTCTAAAAATTCTCCTGAAATAGAAAGCACTCATTACTGAAATATTTGCAGTGTCAGATTGAATAATTCATTGGTCACCTGAATTGCTAAAATATGGTATTTCTAACACAAAGTTTATGATTGAAGAAAAAATTTACTTTTAAATTATATTACATAGTATAGGGTGGCCTGTGTAATATTTTGTTTGTGGTTGTTGGTTTTTTTTGTTTTGTTTTTTTTTTTTTTGGATGGTTTTCTTTTTAATACAGTAAATAAATACTTATATTGCTAAACTAAATGATGTTTATGTAAGCTTTTTTTAAAAAATCATAAGATTGTTTTAAGGAAACTTTTCTATGGAAACTTATATACTTGGGTTAACTACTACGGCGAAGAAAACGTGTGGATAAACATGTACACATGTAATCTTTGTCATTCGGTGAAGGTCATCTAACAACACACCTCCTTTTCAACCAATCAAATCCCAAGCTTTTCCGGCATCAACAAATTGAAGCATTTTCCAAAAAAAAAATTGCAGTGGCTGTGTTGGCATGTATATGATGTTTCCGAAAAAGCAAAACTTTGTGTTAACTTTGAAATATTGAACTGATTCTAAAGTATTCGGAAGCGATAAATTAAAATTGCATAACGGATTTTAAGATGGTCCCTCTTTGTCCGTGCATAACGACTTCCAATTTGTAAATATGCAAATCAGTATGTTCTCCTTCCCATTAATGTTTGAATTCGTTTCGTTTTCTTTTTTAGCAGTTGTATATATTTATATTCATATATAAACAAAAGCACAAGTTAAATATAAGCATCCATGCTGCATCTGATTTTATTTTTGCATTGAATGGAAAGTTTTGTTGACCTACGTCACATCTCAGTTACGCCGTTGTTGATTGGTTGAACTTTTGTAGGAAGGTCACCTGCATAAATTACCATAAATTGGGAATATCGCATGTTCTCGGCTGTTCAGAATGTTGTAATGTTATTCAGCGAATGTTGTGACAGGGGAAGGACTGACATTATAAGGATTCGTTATACATTGAGGAACCATGAATGATATAATTTATCATTAAACGATAATCAAACCCGCATCATTTCTTTAAAAGTTATTCTTGCTTGTATATTATTAAAATCAATGTGGGATTTTACAAGCTTGCAATCTTTGGATCTAAATAGTAACTGTGTGGTCGAACCCCCGTTCGAAACGGAATCTTTAATAGAAACATCCATGTGTAGAAAGTGTAATAAAAAGGCACCAGATCCCTGTAGAGGATGTCGTGAAACCTTTTCTCGCAACGGATCAAATGACAATGAAAAGGTATAGAACTTCAATGGTTCACTTATAAATGCATTTTATAATTAATTTTATTGTTTTCATTTTGTATTTTTCTAAAACGAATGTTATGTAATAGGCTTCTACTTGAAACCTGCTTAAAATTTTGTCTCTGAAAATATATAGTTCACCGAATTGCTGATCTTCGCATAATCATTTATCACTGAACACCATCTGAACCGCTGTAGGCGATATTTACTTTTGAGACGTTCCCCGTTACAGTCTCGTTTTAGAAAGGTCATAGTGTAAATTGCTCTGCTCAGCTGTTTGACAAAGACGGACGTCTTGTTTCAATTGGATGTTTGTCAGACATACAGTTTTTAAAAAAATTCTGCACATGTATTATGGTACGATCAGATTTCATAGCTTCAGGAAGTTATAAAGTCTACGATAGTGTAAGTTGATGTGTTCATGTACTTGAAGATTTAAATTAGTCATTATATATTATGCCGGTGCAATGACTGTCAGAGATTCTTTGTTTAGTTTTGATGATGGTGCATTTGTCGGAGACATTGATGAAATGAAATTTGAGATAAGGTGGAAAATTTGTTTCATGGGCTTGTGATGAAAAGTTAGGCCTTAAAAAGTTAACCTATTTTACCTTTAGATTGTGTGGTGAAAAGACTGTATATTCATTTTTATTTTTTTTTCAGTTTTCATAAAATCGAATTAGTGTACCTTATGGGGTTTTATTATAAAAATTGTTAATTGATTTATACAATGTGAGTTTTTATTTTCCACAGATCGTGCCAGTTTCAACTGCAGAAGACCAGGTAAATAAATTTACTTCCTGCAATTTTGTATTCTGAATGTCAGTACATGTATATTTTAGAATTACAAGTTCCTTGCACACTGCCATAACTAGCTCAAAACTTATATATGATACCGTTACCTTTGTTAGGTTACAAGCCCTTGAATCCCTTGGGCATACCATATATCCTCAATCCTAATGATATGCGGGATCCATAATGATCCCTGTATTTCTGTCACCTGTGCTTTATTGAGGCGTAGTGAAAAATTTTAATTTTTTTGCTAAAGAAATATTTCTTGAAAATTAAAATTTTGTGATTTTCACCTTGTCCGTTGTAGAAAAGCCTGACATGTAACTTTCTGTTTAGTCATGCATGAAAGAAAATATTCTTAACAGAATAATCCTATTCTATCAAATGCAAAGGGTTTTTAAACAAAGAACCCGGTCATTGCAGAATGAAGTCCATTCAGAACAGTTATTAACTCAGTTCATTCAAATATTTTCAAAGCACCTTGCCTGACTAAATCCTGTTTCAGGATATGTGCATAATTGATTTAAATGCCCTGCTGTTAAACGTGCTGATGCAATCCCACTCCAAGCTATAGTGTAATGATGCAACCCTCGTTTCTATATAGTAATTGAGTACTGGGTTAAGGCAACATTTCTCACTACTCAAACGATGAAGATAGGTGTAGGAGTTCTTGATAGGAAAAGTGGAGGGGAAATGGAGAGTGAACTAGTAGGACCTTGTGCGGACTATTTATCGCTGTTGGAATGTTTAAGGAAAGTACTGTCAGAGGTATGACTGATAAGCGTAGGATTTCTACCTTGTCCCTGGTATTTCACTTCTCGATGGTCAGGTGTTTCTAACAATGATAACATGTTCGAGATTATTATAGGTGTTTATAACAATGATAACATGTTGGAGATTATTATTTTTAATCTTGGTTGAGTACAAATAGTTATCAGGCTCTTGATTTGTATTACATGACTGCACATTTTTCTTGTCTTTGTAGTTTTAGTTAAACTTGTATTGTTCAAATCCAGTCTTATATTTGATTTTGGATGGGGTTTTTTTGGGGGGAGGGGAATTAAACTTTCTTGATAGCATTTCCCCCCAAAAATCAAATATTTAAATTTTCTATAAAGAAATTCTTAATGCAGAGCTCTATTATGATAATCAATATAAGTATTTATTTGGCTGTGTTTAAACTGGATTAGTTGTTTTGAGTCATTTACCTAGGAGGCAGATGGTATTACATCACAAAGATGAGGTATTTTTACATTGTCCACAAAGTGACCAGTGGGTATTATTGGTCATGTTAGGTAATAGAGTACTTCAGTAATAGTTAATTAGTTGCCCAGATGGCCATTGTCTAGAATATATATACTTAGTGCAAACTAAAAACTTAACAAAGGGTTGAAAGTCACAAAATCTATATAGGCTGTTTTTATTACTGTTTGATTTAACATGTATTTAAATGTTAGGGAAAATGGCATTCAAGAGATACCCTTGTCAGTTATTTTTGAATTACGTTTGAAGATTTAGATTAATGGTCATCAATGTAGAACTTTCTGTTTTATGCATATCATTTATTACCAATATTTATAAATAAATTTGGATGAATGAAATGATGAAGCATGATTTAATTCAGGGAGAGAAATATAAGCAGAAATATCATTTATTACCAATATTTATAAATAAATTTTGATGAATGAAATGAAGCATGATTTAATTCAGGGAGAGAAATATAAGCAGAAATATCATTTATTACCAATATTTATAAATAAATTTGGATGGATGAAATGATGAGGCATGATTTAATTCAGGGAGAGATATAAGCAGAAATGGTTTTCAATATGTAAGGGTGGTACATAGAATGCCTCCAGGAGACAAGAATCTGTTAATAGATGATCACTACTGCAGGGCATAAATATAGAATATTGGTGAAACTGTTCACTCTTCATTTAAAATCTGAAGGGGGGGATTTTTATAAAGGAGTGGTGGTCTAAACTTAATCTGACAGTCTCATACTGGTATCTCGCTGTGTAGGTGATCACCACAGATTATCTCAGCACTGAAAACAAGTTCAAACCTATATACATGGATTATGCAAGATTAAGTCCATCCTGATCTGTATGGTTTTGGCCTTTGAATCAACACATGAAAATGCTAAACAAGCTGTCCGGGCAGATGTTCGAAGACCTAGACATTTCAGATGATTACACATACATGTATCATTTGTGCAACAATTATTATTGAAGACCTAGACATAGACATTTCAAATTATTATACATACATACAATGTGTTACAATTATTATTGAAAACCTAGTAGACATTTACAATTATTATACCTACATGTATAAATTGTGCCACAATTATCTTCAGCCAGTAAATAGAAGATATATAGCTGTTTTTAACCTATTGAATTATTTTTTTTACAGACACAAATGCTGTTTGTCGATGCATTCTTACAAAACAATCGGCTGGATCACGTGACTCAATTAATGGGATACCACCCGAATTATTTGGAGATGTTCCTGAGAACCCAACAGTACCTTCTGAGGGGTGATGGACCTCTCCCATTCCACTACAGACACTATATAGCCATCATGGTATGTCAAACGGGGAAATGATGATCGAGAGATTTTGCAGAGAGAGAGAAAAAACAAACACTGCTCATTTAAGCTTAATTAATGAAATGAAGAATAAACACTCTGAACTTGCCAGAAAATCTTTAAATTAAACACTTAAAAATTTGAAATGTTCTCTTGAATGGATAAAATGATTTGATAATCGGATAACTGTATCTTTTACAACAGGCTGCAAGTCGACACCAATGTGCGTATCTCATCCACCTTCACGAGCAGGAATTCATCCTACAGGGAGGTGACCCAGAATGGCTTAAAGGCTCCTCCCACATCCCCACCAAATTACGGAAACTCGACGAAGTTAACAAAATACTTGCACACCGACCATGGCTTTTAAGCAAGACACACATAGAGGTAGAACAACATTTCTTAAATTCTGAAAATTTTAGAGATTCACAAGTCAATCTCATGCAATTAGGATTTGAAGGAATTGTATTTCATGATGGCATATATACATGTTATATTGGACTCTAGCAGCACTTTATTCTATTGCTTTGTTAACTTTCAGGGCTTGCGAAAGGAAGCATGGTCAATATCGGAGCTTGTACAAGCTGTTGTCATAATGGCGCATTTCCACGCCCTCTCTTCTTTTGTGTTTGGTTGTGGTATCAAGAACGAGCCAGATCACCATGGCGGTTTCACGTATAGGCCGTTGTCACCGACGGAAAACTCCAACGATTCCGATTATACAAGTGACAGTTCCTCCGATAATGTAAATATTGTTCTACAATCCCCCCTGAATTGTTGATATCTCTACTTTTTAAAATTATAGAATTTCATTCAAATTAAGCTAGAATTCTTTTAACTTGTATAAGGGGTTTAGTATTGAGTTGTATCTGATCTGTGTTTTTTCATTCTTACAGTTCTCAGAACCAGAGGTTGGAATAGAAATCCTTATGGAGAGGATGAAGAAACTGAAGGAAAGTAATGAGGAGGAACCTACGGAGGAAGAGAGGTTAAAGAGATTCGAGAAAGTCGAGACTCAGAGTGCTGAGTGTAAGTAATAAAATCGCCATTCATTTCGTTATGTAATCTAAGCAGACTGGCGGAGTTTTCCGTCAAAATTTTATTCTAATCAATAAATTACTTTCTACATATTAAAGCATAATATGATGACTTAAATTGTACGATGTACTGTATACCAACATTTATTCGCGACTGCTCTATTTCGCGATTTACCTGTGGTAAAATGGTTCATGGTGAGAAATATTTGCGATGATGAGGTTCTTGCAAAATATTCTCGCATGCGATTAAAAGTTGGTTTACAGGATCATGGAAAGCGTTCTCGTGCACTGCTGTAACAATTAGGTTTTTTTATTTTTAGTAACAAAACCCGGGAAAAAGCATCCCACAAAAGCTGAAATAGTGAAATACATACAGGATGAGGAATTTTGCTATATAGACTTTACGAAGCGTGGGTGCACGGAGGAAGCTCCAACCTTCAGGGCTAATGAATATTCTTGGGATGACCATGGTTTTTCAATAGCCAACAGACTGTATTCTGAAATCGGAAACCTGCTGGATGAGAAATTTTCTATGGCATATAACCTTACATATTACACGTAAGTATATACATCAAACTTCATTAATTTTAAAGACCTCTACAATTTCATTGTGAAGATTACCAAGATCAGGACCTAGTGTCACAAAAGTTTTTCAAGTTGAACTGACAGTTAACACTATATATAATTTTGAAAAAGGTAATGTAAAGGTCAATGGCAATTTATCTGTTAGTAAAATCAACAAACTTTTGCACAACTTAGCCCTGTGCATTAAAAAAAGTTTAAACGATATTTCCAATTTATGATATGAGAGTACATTTTTATTACAGGATGGGCGAGGTCATAGATGTTGATACTTCGGCATTCCGGAGGGCCATATGGTACTATATCCATTGTCTGTACGGCATAATGCACGATGATTATGATTATGGCCAGGTAAATCAGCTCTTGGAACGTAATCTGAAGGCATACATCAAGACTGTAACATGCTACCCAGAGAGACTAGCCAAAAAAGACTACGACAATGTGATGAAGGAGTTCAAACACTCAGAGAAGGTACATAGACTTCAGTATACAAATTCTTTGCTCTATGTAAATCACATCAGAAATAATGTCTTCAGTAACTGAATGAATCGCTTCAAACAGTTTAAGGGTTGATATAGATCAGGCAGATAGATGTGAATCTGTGAAGGAATATGTTGTCCTTTTACCAGTGGTATATGGGTCTCCCCTGTAGGTTGTCCCAGATTTCAGCTTGTTTACATTAGAACTTCTTGTCACAGATGAGTGACCTAGTTATAGTACATTCGTGCCTTAAGGCTTGATATTTCACAGCTTCACATTTATCTAATTCTGTTTATAAATTAGGTCTGTAAGACATATTTTTGTTTCTGTAGTTTAAAAGATTAAAGAAAAAAACTAAAAAGTTAAGAAAGAAGAAAAGTAATAGTTCCTTTACTAGGCAATTTTCTGTTTTTCATTTTGAGTGAAACATTTATTCTGTACAATTCATGAAATATTTAATATTTTTCTTGTTTTGCAGGTGCATGTAAATTTGATGCTGCTTGAGGCGAGACTTCAAGGAGAGCTGTTGTATGCATTAAGGGGCGTGATGCAATACATGACGTAGCACAGACAATGTTTAGTGCCTAGTCTTCCATGACATTAACTTGGAGCCTTTTCCCTGCTTTCTCCATGGTTCTCTGAGAACCCCCCATAGTGTGATGCACAAGATGGTGGGGCGGTGCAAGTAAAAAAAAAGAACAACAACAAAAAAACGAACAAGTTTTTATCCTTTGTGAACTTTTGACTGTGATATTTTTCCCTCGTTACCTAAACTGGGCTGAGAAGAAAAAGGAGAAAGTGAAAGAAGAGGGTGATAAACAAGACTGTATAGAAATTCACCGTGAGATTATAAACCAAGGTACCCCCTATGGTTGGAGCCTTGGCAAAGTGAACACAAAGCAGGCAGATTTTCCCATGATCTGCAGGTGCCCCCCCTAGCAGCCTCAGTTGTGTGTAAAGGGGGGCAGTGTCCATGTCTTTCATTTGTACAGCATGTCATGGTGCTGGAACCTCTAGCATACATAGGTTTTTGTTTTCTCCACAGTTATGTTTTATTTTTGTGTGTGTGTGTTTGTAAAACCAAAGTATCTTGCAGTGTAGATAGATAATTATATTGTCCGATTGATTCTGTGCATTCCACTGTGGTAAAACACATGTGTAGGAAGGAGTTTGAAAGAGAAGTTTGACTGAAATTTTCATGTGCGACTCCCAAGAGATGAAATATGATTAGCGGCAAATAATGCTTCTATCTAGTATTGTGAAGTGTATCTTCTATATTGACTGCACACATGTATTCCAAATTTTGAATAATTTATAGATTTATTTATATATTATTGAAAAAGTCTATTTTTTTTTTTAAATTGCCAATCATGGAGATTGATACATGATGGCAGATCTTACAGGGGTTGCAAACAAACAACTAAAACACCTCCCTCCTCTTTCGTTTAATATTTATAACAAAAATTATAATTTCTGTACCATTTCGCCCCTTCAGTCCTCCATTTCTTTGGGCAGAAAAGTGGTACAAAATACTTTGCACCTCCCCATTTTGAAAAATGTTCTGAATCCACCCCTGATACATGCAAGTCAAAGAAGATCACAAATGCCATTATATACCTCATTACATAGACTGAACTAGTCAAAACGAGCAGTGTACTGAAATATATAACCACACTAAAAGGGGCATTGTAAATTCCGATGTGAACAAAGTGTTTATAGTTCAAAATCATCTCATCAATCACTTGTAATGATCAAATCCTTCATTTAATTCATCACTGTTGAAGGATGCAGAGTTAGTATAAAATTTATTTTTATTACTACATGTATTCAACCGTGCCAGTAATTTCATGTGCTGTAAAAATGCTCAAAATGTACCAGCTATTTCATCAATGTGTTCTCCAATTCAATTGAAAAATTCCGTAAGAATTTTGTGCAAAGAACATTTATTTTTCCCCCAAGCTAACTGGATGTTAATTAAATAGAAAGAAAATTTATACGAAAATCTCAGATATGGAGAAATGCTCAAGCAAAATAAAAAGAATATTTTTGTGAAGAATAGAAATGTACTGTTGAAACCTAGAAATGGCACTCAAGTCCTTTGCTGTTAGTATATACAGGGGACCTTGTTATTGTTGAAAAGCATTATAGTTTGTTTTAGTGACTTCAGTAGACTTATTTATAGTAGATAGGCAGTTTATGTTGTGCCTGTGGATCTGTTAGCTGGCCAGCCTTGCCTTTCGGTTTGCGAGGCAATAGTAAACTAATTATAAGATAATTGTAGGTACTGAAAACTGGACGGGACAGGATGTTAAGACGTGAGGGGGTGGGGAAGGCTTTGTTATGTGTTGTGTTTTTGTTAGATCTGAGACAAAATATTTTTTTTGTTGATTCTTCAAAACGTTTTATGCTGGATTAAAAGAAATGAACCTGGCAATGTGCAATTCTGTATATATGTGATGTATGTATCAACTTTTTTTCACACTTGGGCCATTACAGTAACCAGGCCCGCCCATTCCTATCGTGGGTATATAGAAATCCGGTGTTTTTAACGAAATCGGCACGTAGTGTTGAAATGTTTGTTGATAGTGTGAATGTCAAGATCTCTGAACATTTATACGTATATTAATGTGGAATACAAAATTGTGTAGAGATCTATTTCTAAAGATGGCTAGCAATGCTTTTGTATGGTGTAATCAAAAATTGGCCGTCTTTGATTTGTGTAGTATGTACAGGAGATTGTTCAGTATTACATAGTAATTTGTTCTCTGTCCAGAGAGAATTCCATAGCTGATGTGTTTTAATTTATTTACCACTCATTTCTTACATTGTGATAAAAATGTTGCAAAATAAATCAATGAAATTCATTTCACTTTCCGTCTTTATTTCATTTCTGAAATTCAATCCAATATATGGCTATACATATTGCTTCAAGGACATGTCGCGTGCAGGTATGTGTGACTCGGCGGCGCGATGTGAGGCAATCAGATAAATATCTGCAGTATCACCAAAAATTGAATTCAATGAAAATTGCTTTATATTTTTTTTTATAGAGTTCAGTAAGAACACCAGTATTTGATTTTTAACCGCAAAACAGGCACATGAATATGTGATTTTGGTGATTAAATTATTATTGTCTTGTATGACAATAATTCTTCCTTGTATATTTCTTTACATTAAAAAGCGGTTATCTAAACGGATGTCCCGTGGCACGCTAAAGAACCGTCACTGCTCAAAGGCCATAAGCGCCGAGCAAAGGCCTAAATTTGAAGCCCCTCACCGGTCTTGGTGACGTCTCCATGAGTGAAAAATTCTAGAGGGAGACATTAAGCAAGATACAATCAATCAATCTATCGTAGTTTTATTAAGTATCTCCCGTTTTTGTAATAAATGTATTTATTGGTCATTAATATATATCATTGTGCCAATGGGATATCTTGAGAGAGAAATTGTGGGTCATCTGCATCAATTTCACATCTTTTAACACTAGATCTATGCATTCGATGACCCTGAAGCTCGATTGACATTTTAAATACAATGAAAACTAAAGGCCTTTCAGTAGTTTTTAAATGGGACCGGTATATTGCGGGCAGTACCGCGGGGGACCTGATAAAACCCGGAGATTATGAATAGAGCGAAGACGAGCGCTTTGCGTCAGAGGTAAATATGTTCTAGTTCTCTAGATTTTATAAAGGCTATTAACCGTCTAGGCATCAAACCTGTTTAAGCTTAAATACTTTTCATGGAACAGTTTTTTATATATGTATATGTGAAAGGATCTGATCGTCCGAAATGTGGTTGGGCATTGTGCCTGTAGTCGTACTTTTAAAAAGAAAATGCATTTCGAGACAAAATATGACGCACGTCATACGCCGCAGCAGTATTTAAAAACATTACGAAAGTTCAAAATTTATTGACAGTTTAATGATAATAATTGTAAAACATCAGACTGGTTTATATTGTCGTGATATATAATCAAAATTGTGTGTAAAACTACGTGCTATTTATACATACATACATATACACAGAATTTGGAATTCGAAAATTTTAACTACAGCTAGGATATGTAATATATGTACGCAACTATCCAGTTGATTTTAAAAAGAGGTTATCTAGAGAGAGTATATTTACATTTATTGTATGTTAGCTTACAAATTATTGGATCTCATCACCATTATGTATAATGGTATACAGAGATAAAAAGACAAAAAGCTGTTACATACACACTTAGTAAATAATACATGCGTGTAATAAAGTAAAGCTCACGGAAAATCAAGATTTGATTAATGCCAGCAATTCTCCAAAACGTGACCATCGACTGGGGGGCACGTGACTATTCATTAGATTGGTGTACTAGCTGCCAAAGTTTCCGCTTTCTGTCGAAAAGCAGGGTGTTAACAAGCAGAACACATTTATTGTATACTTAATTCTATCGTGATGATATTTTAAATGCAATTTTGGGGGTATTATGATACTAGTAAATAAAGAGTGTAAATCCAATTTCTACGGCAGATGATTTATACTTTGATAAAATCCATTTTTCAACCAGAGAGAGAGTTGAGCTTTGCGTTTACTAGGTCAGCAGTGGTTGATCTAAAGGGGGCTACGGATGTTTCAACACCACCACTGTGGTAGAGCACTTTGGAAAAAAAAATTCCAAAGTGCGTTAAATTTTGGACCAAGTCCACGCGCTTTGAAACAAAAAATTCAAAGTGCGTTGTGAGACATCGTCGCAAACCACGGTTTTGAGTCCACTCACGCTCCCTCATGATGATGGAGATAGTCGAATAGAAGCACCCGTGGGTAACCGACGATGGTTGTGAGAGTGCATCAGCATTTTGTCATGGAGACATTTAACACACTTTGAAAAAATATATATATCAAGCAAAAATTCTGGAACTTTGATTTTAATTAGTAGATGGAATAAATAGATGTTGTATTTCTTTCTCAAAATGAGGGGAATTGATCTACCATTGTCGGAAACAGGGTTCCAAGGGAAAACCAAGGATACATGCCAATCTTCATGATTGTTTTTTTTTTACCGGTAAATCATTCAAATTGATTGCATGGAGACATCCTCCACACCGAAATCAATTAAAAATTTGATTTTAAATGCGCTCGCACTACATTAGCATAGACCCTAGAGAGTCTCGTCAGAGGTCAAATTCGAAATGGTGACCATCTCAAAGGACCCTGCTTTTAGCAAAATACATGCAAGGTAGTTCTATTTGAAAATATTGTTTTCAGATAGGACCATTCTGTACTCAGCAAAGGTTTATGGGTAAGTTGGAGCCTGGTAGAGCCAAGGGGAGAGAAAGGATTTTACAGAGACGATAGTTCACCTTTGACCCTTGATCTAGAAAATTGGTTCATGGCCACTTCACATCCTCCAACCGTGGGCTCTCTATAGGTGAAGTTTAAGCCCGACTGGGCCAAGGGTAGAGAAAATATGCTCCAGACACATATCTTAATCTTACACAGATAGGTTTACCCACAGTGACCTTTGTTCTAGGAAATTGGATCAAGGTCACTGCACACCCTTTACCCATGGGCAATCTATGGGTAAATCTTTGGCCAGACTTGGTAAAGGGAAAGGAATGTTGTTCAAGAAATAGGACGGACAGTCTGGTCACTGTAGGACTTTCGCATAGCCAGGCCCTTATAATTACCCAAATCCACAAAACGTCTAAATCTCATATCTGGAAATGACGCCATTATCAAATCACAGGCATTTGAATTTTGATAAAAAAAAATAGATAAAAATAGAAGAAGAAAAAAACTCTATCAATATATATAAATATGTACATTTAACTGTGTCGAAGAATAGGTTTGTTTCAGCGAATTTAATAATAGAATTGGACTCGAATCGAGGAGGGGGGGGGGGGGCAAAATGTCATTGCACACCTGGTGTATTTATGCATATAGATATAGATATATTTTTAATTTTTCTATTTATATCTATTTCCTGATTAAAATTCAGATACCTGTGATCAAATAATTATGTATCATTTTTTAAAACTTCAAGAAAATCGACCGAGCCGTGCAAAATTTGTTTTTTGCAAAGTGCATTGATATCCATGGTCGATATCAACGCACTGTGAAAATAATTTTTTAAAATTTCAGAGTGCGTTGACTTGATCCCACATTTAACGCACTTTGACATTTTTTTTCCCAAAGTCCTTAATTTTTGAAAATGCGTTAGATACAAATTTGAGTCGCACCCCCCCCCCCCCCCTTGAAAATTTTCTGGGGTGTGACTCGGTTTGTAAGTTTTACTGATGCAAATATATGAATCTGATTGACCAAGTAGACACAAACTTTCTTGGTAGATAGCAAGAATTGTTTGCTTTACAACATGAACATATATATTCCA